>NC_079911.1:2103365-2136723 GCF_024868665.1 Triplophysa rosa
GGCCAGGGAAATGAATAAGTAATAAATAAAGCACTCTACTATCTATATATATATATATATATATACTGTATATAGCGTGTGATAAAACGTGTGGTAAAACTTACGTTGGTTGAAAGATCACATTCCTGCCGTTATATGAAAGGACTGTTTCAGACATTCTCCAGCGTTGCAAACACACCGACTCGTAAATCGTCGTGACGTTTAAGCGGTCGTATTCAGGTTTTCATCCTGGCAGGGGGCAAGCGTCGGACGTTTTAATCGGGTATGATTTGTTTTACATCCCTAGCGTGAAAATTTGGCCGGATTACGACCGGTTATTTGTGTAGCTTTACGAGCGAGCATATTACTCGACACAGGGATGCGTTGTAGGATAGGCAGCTGCGGCTTTCGCCTCGGGCAATGCGTGACAAATCATATCGGACCTCTCTTTACTCATGATTTAAACGCTTTATATCGTCAATCATGTCATTCTCTAGACCATTTTGGCGCATCTGGCTCATGTTCACACCACTGAGCCGCTTTCGTCATTGCAAATAACCTGGGGGATGTTTTGTTTAAATGAGGGTAAAATACACAGACATCAACATGGCACACCCGAGCAGCTCTCCTCAAACCCCCCAAGAGAATGGGACGACGATCTATTTGAAGAGAATCTGGCTCTGGCACCGAAAAAACCACGAGGGTATATCGGTCTGACAAAGTTTCTTCACGAAAATAAGAACAACGTGACGGACGAAATTTTGATGGAGAGTAACCGCGTGATAGGCTACGCGTTTAACAAAGAGTCTCGAGTTGTAACCCTCTACAGCGCGACAAAAAAGGCGAATACGTACCCGGACAAGACACCTGCGTGGCGTTCCCTGACAAGGACTGGACGTTGTTTTACAACTACGTCTGGAAGGATTTAAACGACAGTCGCGAAGAACCTTTGTACATCGCAGAGTGGGACTCGGTAACCCCAACGGTCGTTACCGTGTGGTCGGCGATCATTCTAAAAGAAACACATGACTGCGTTTACTTTTTCTTCTGCAAAGACAACACAAAGCTTCGCGATCGCACCGGGCTATCCTCACGACGAACATCACGAGCTGTACGAGATGCAATTTTTGTTCAAATGGGCTGACCTTATGTCCTGGAGACCCTTTTTTCCAACATCAACAGAATGATCAAGTGGTGCGATATGCGCGATGGCTATTCCAGAGTTAAAGTACAGCTGTTCCACCCCGAGAAGTGCGCGCGCAACCAGTGGGCCGTCGGACCTCCCCCCCATTTACTATAGCCATTATAAAAATCAGTAGACAGAGCCTCTCCCCAAAATGTCTCAAGACTACGCTTCAGAAAACATCAGCGACTTTCTCTCCACACTGTTCCTGACGCTCGCGATGACAATGCGGTACAACACATACAGACGGACGATCCTGCAGAATCGTCCGGGTCCCTAATGGAAGTGGGCGTACTCCGATCGATATCACAGACGGATTCTTCACGGACCTCGGCTACAACGTCATTAAAGGCGTGGTCACCGTGGTACTACAGCACATCATCAATGTCAAGCTCAAAGAAGAGTGTCTGGGGTGCGAAATAGATCACCCGAGCCAGATGCAGCATTCCTGTCTGTTTGAACCTACATCGTACTATTTTGCCTCCACTTTTTAGAGTTCAGCCGCAAGCTGTTTAAAGACAAACTTTACCACCTCGCCGCATCCGCACTACAACGCTGCGGGTTTAAGGCAGATACTCGCGCGATACAAGGAGCAGCGAATGCTATTTACTACGAACTGAAAGACGAGCACATACATCATCGCAAAGCTAGAAGAGATCCGACAGAGTCTTCTGAACAGCGACACCGACAAGGTTTTCTGCGACGTCGTCAATACCTGGTATTCCCAAACGGAATCGGACAAAGACGCCGGTGCCTCCAGGCATACCGCCCGAAACGTCAGCACAGATGCAAGCAAAGCCTGAACAAGACAAGATGGGAAGCGGCTGCAGCGGCCAAAAGATCATAGCTCCCATTTTTAAACAGCATTACAAAAGACAGATGGTGGACCTGATGCTTAAGTTAATCAACGCTTCTTGCGATTCAGAAAACGACTGCTCTGCGGATAGCGTTCGTCTGTCAAATCTCAAGAAAAATATGATCACGGTGAAAGGACTGTCAAATTCGTGGGGCGAAATGATCGGCTTCTGCATGATTGGTCAAGAGCCTATCTGCGTGAGCGTCAGAAAAGTTTTGGACGTAGTGTCTGAATGCAGCGACGAGCTAGATGTTATTTGTTTATTTACGTATTCATTACTTGCTTTGTTTATTTGCGTATTCATTATTTATTTAATCACTTATATAACCAATTCTTTCTTTAATCACTTATTCGCCGATTTATTGTTTTATTTAATCACTCGTTGCTTTATTTATTCACGCATAAGATACGCGTCAACCTCATTAAAACATGTCCAAACATGATCTCCGGAAAAGAGAGAAAAATGTTCGGTAACCGTATGGGCAAAAGTTCAAGAGTTCAACTCCAGACGTGGGCAATCCCTCACGACGTGGACAGATACTGTCAAAGGGCAAAAGTTCAACGCAAAGGAGGCAGTCAATCACAATGGGGCGGATACGGTCAAAGGTCAACGCAAAGGGGGCGGGGCCCTCACAACGTGGGTGGTCCGGAAGTAATTCAACCCCCCCCGCAAAGGTCAAGGGTCACCATCAATCATTTTGACACAATGACCCCTATATATACTACTCATGTTTTCAAATATTGAAAATATATTTTTCAACAATTAATATTTCATAATTGTTTAGTTTTCCTGTTAAAAAGAATATTTTTTTACCAAGGATTAAAGCTATAGAGACTGATTTTAAGTAGTGTGATGGAAAGATAAGCTCAGAATAAACAGAGGGAAGGGGAGAATGGTATTGCACAGGACCTCTGTGCCATATTGAATGTGGGTAAGTGTCTGGGTAACGGAATATCTTCCACATAATATCTTGACACACACATAATTAATTGTCAACTTGCTAAATTTTTTTTTTTTTTCAAAAATAATTTGTAAATCAGTTTTAAAGCCTTTCAACTTTTATTTTGTTTTATTTTTATTTTATTACTGATACATTTTATATGTGATCAAATATTTTTCTTCTTAACTGATTATTATTGAGATTTTTATATGTTTTTTTTTCATTAAAAAAATGTATCTTATGAATCAAGCTCGAAGTGGAACTTTGATTTTGAAATAAAAACGGCTTTTATTTTGAAAAATATAAATGGTCTCATGTTTCAAACTTTCAAGACATGCCCACTAGCTGTGACATCTAGTGACAAAATTTAGCGGGCTTTTTTCCTCTGGACCTAATGTGATTGCTGAAGGAATAAAACAGTGCTATTTGCTGAGGTAAGTACTTTTTTATAATTATTTAAAATGCTTTTCATACATAAAATATTGATACTCTGTACATATTACATCAGTGTGAACTTTGTAAGGTAGCCAATCTCGTGTGTTGACTAGTAGGACTGGTATTGACTAGTAGGACTGTAGGACTGGTATTCGACATTACTGCAAGCTTATATCGACAAATATGTAGCATTAAAATTGAATAATAAATACTGCAGTATGTCTACATAAAATTCTTGAAGACAAAATGTTTTTTGCAATCATAAGATTAGGGCTGCAACAACTAATCGATAAAATCGATAATAATCGATAATGAAATTCGTTGTCAACGAATTTCATTATCGATTAGTTGGTCTGTGACGTCACTTGCGAGCTGCGCAGTTATAAATCAAGCGCATCTTCGTCCCTTTTAAAATTACCGTTTTAGATGTGTCTCTCCATGCAGCATGAGCTGCGCAGTTTTAAAGTCAGACGTGTCTCTCCGTGGATGCGTCTCTTAGTGCAGCGCGAGGTGCGCAGTTTTAAAGTCAGATGTGGTTCTCTGTGGATGCGTCTCTTCGTGCAGCGCGAGATGCGCAGTTTAAAAGTCACACGTGTCTCTCCGTGCTGCGCGAGGTGCGCAGTTTTAAAGTCACACGTGTCTCTCAGTGCAGCGCGAGGTGCGCAGTTTTAAAGTCACACGTGTCTCTCCGTGGATGCGTCTCTAAGTGCGGCACAAGTTGTGCAGTTTTAAAGTCAGACGTGTCTCTCGGTGCATGCGTCTCTCCGTGCAGCGCGAGGTGCGCAGTTTTAAAGTCTGGTGTGTCTCTCCGTGCAGCACATGTTGCGCAGTTTTAAAGTCAGACGTGTCTCTCGGTGCATGCGTCTCTCCGTGCAGCGCGAGGTGCGCAGTTTTAAAGTCAGACGTGTTTTGCATGCATCTCTTCAAGCTGCGAAGTTTTAAAGTTTAAATGGGAGAGGTGTTTTAAATGACAAAATTAAAGATTATATTAGTAAAACCCAATTTGTGGTGTTTGCACTTTGCAAAGTACATAATAGGCTAAATACCCTGATTTGGTGGTTTATTTAGTTCAGAGGTGGGTAACAAGTACATTTACTTCAGAACTGTACTTAAGTACACTTTTTGAGTATTTGTACTTAAGTATTACTTTTTCTGTTTACTTTTTACTGTACTTCACTACATTTGAATGACAAATATCTCACTTTTCATGGCACAAAAAAATTATTTCCTTGGCCGACCCTCCCCTCGCTCCCATGTTTGGGAGAGACTATTGTCAGTTGCTTCTATATGACACACCTGAATCAATTCACCAGGTGTGTTAATTATGGAGACATTCACAACATTTTGGGAGAAGGCTAATGAGTTCAGTTGTGTATACTTTTCCCATATCTGATTTACTTATTATAAGCAAAATATGTAATTACATTTTATCCGATTAATCGATTGATCGAAAAAATAATCGCCCAACTAATCGATTATCAAAATAATAGTTAGTTGCAGCCCTACATAAGATAACCTTTACCTTCACAATTATTCTGACAGTGAAAATATGTCATTGAGGTGAGTCATGTCATGTAATTTATAATGGTAATGTGACTAGCATGAAACAGAGCCGTCTTCAGCGTCTTATAAGCATTCAGTTTAAGAATTAACTTGTTTACCTGTCTTTCCTGCCTTTCATTAAATCCAAGCCTTTGTTATCTAGATTTATTAACCTCACTTTCACTATGTGGCCTTGACCTAAGTTATATCCTAATAAAACAAAAATATTGCTTTACTTAAACATTACTTAACAATAGTATTGAGTTCTTTATTTAGGAATATTATCATAAGATATGTTTATGGTACCTTGACAACCCTACTGTCCACTAACTTTATACAACTTTACATATTTTTGTGATTGTTTTTGTCACATTTAGATTTCTCAAGATCATCATTTTGTTGACCATCTGGGAAGAATTCATCTGTGCCATGTAAGTAAAAGTGCAAATAACGTTTCTTTAAGGATTTTGAAATCATATTGGCAGAGGCATATTGTCTTAAGAATAATGTAAACTAAACTCAATATATTTAAACATCTGTTTATATTTTTCTAAACCTCTGCTAGTCCAGACATCCGAAAAATATCAGGCTATAGGCTTGCACGTTGTTTCTACGTATTTAAAATGAGAGCATGGCAACATACCGTACTTTGTAGGATTTGTTTGAATTAAAATGCACAAATGTGATTAATCACTTGCCTCACAGCAAAGACAAAGCTGCATTCGAAAGAAACTTCTACTATTAAAATTAAATATTAAATTGAATACATTTGCTTTTAAATTAATAATTAATAACTAATAAAAACAAAATAACACTTATTTTAATCAACAGATGCCGCCTTACTTTTCAATGACATAATATCATTGCGCACACAGGTCAACTGAAATGAAAAGAATAAGATACAATTTAAATTAAATTAAATATTAATACAGAAACACTACATAGTGCTCCTTGAGATACACTGCCCATCCAAAAAAAGTCACCACCTGTATTTAACTAAGCAAATAGGTAAGAGCCTCCCATTGGATTGGAGCTATAGGTTCAGAAACGTTATGTGCCCAAAGAATGAGGTCAGCTGACTGCCTGAATATACTGAATGACCAGGTTATTCCATTAATGATTTTTTCTTCCCTGATGGCACGGACATATTCCAAGATGACAATGCCAGGATTCATCGGACTCAAATTGTGAAAGAATGATTCAGAGAGAATGAGACATCATCTTCACACATGGATTGTCCACAACAGAGTCCAGACCTTAACCCCATTGAGAATCTTTGGGATGTACTGGAGAAAACTTTGCGCAGCGGTCCGACTCTCCCATTATCAATACAAGATCTTGGAGAAAACTTACGGACATTGCAGAAGCTTCTCGAAGTGATGCCACAGTGAATGCATGCCGTAATCAAAGCTCAAGGCGGTCCAACGAAATATTAGAGTGTGTGACTTTTTTGGGGGACGGGCAGGCAGTGTATAAAGTGCTGCAATAAAATACATTTGGAAAAAATTCTATTGGTCAGAAATGATACATTCATATGTACAAAATTAGAAGATTAAAAATTAATAAAAACTATGTGAACTTAAAAATAGGTTAAATTTAGCTGTTAGCTGAAATGCGTAATGAGTAATTATTTTATTATGATTATTTTGACTACTGGCACTTTTGGTCATGGAGCTTGAGACAAACTGTCTGACAGTTTGTGTGCGTTTTGATAAAGTGAATACATGTAAATATAATTATATCCCAAACCTGATGTGTGTTTCTCTGTATAATCCTTGTAATGCATAAGAATACTATGGTTGATGATTATGTCTTAAATAATTATTAAAGAAATAAGTGTTAATATTATAGTTATGTTTTCCTTGAACAGCTGCTGACAGAAATTCTTTTATTTCAGTGGCAAGCTGGTAATCAGGACTTGAAAAGTAATATAAAAAGATGGCTTCCACTTGCATCTGAGGGCCCGAAACCAGCAAAATCTTTATAAGGTATTTCAGATGTTGTTAGCATTTACATGAGTTACCATTCATGCCTTCAGTCTGTCTGATGTATTAACCATGAGTCATTTTCTGTTCCCTCTCTTATCTCTTTCTGTCAGTCTGTCCTTATTTTAAGGTACACTTACTTGAGGAGATTCCAGATGTTTTATCGATCACTTCCATTTGTTTATTGTAATGTTACAATTCAAATAAATATCTAAACATATATTTCTCATATTTCTTTGGAGCATTTTTACATAGGAGCACATGGCATACAGTGTATGAAACTTGAAACCTCTAAAAAAAGGTTTGTTCTGTGCATAGTCTATTCTCAGTGTAAAGTGTTTTAAGAAGGGAAAAGTAAATCACATCCCAGTAAAATGATGTTTTCTTAAAAAAAACATTTAAAAAATGGCTTAATTTTTACATAAAACTAATACACATTTATTTTAGTAGATTTTATGAAGTGCATGATTAAGAATAAATTATATACTTAATTTAGTTTTGTTGTTCTTATTAAACGCATGTACATTTGCAGGCTGAGTGTACAGTTTTTAGATGGCATGATTGTGGCCCTATGCTGGCAGTGTCAGCTCACTTTAAGCACCCGGACTCGGGCCAGTGGTGGCTGAGTGTACAGTTTTTTGTTGGCGTGATTGTGGCCCTATGCTGGCAGTGTCAGCTCACTTTAAGCAACCGGACTCGGGCCAGTGTACTTGGGCCGATTCTGGGGCGTCATTCATCCTAGATTTGGCATGAGTCTGGCAACCGCAACTGGGCCGATTTATTTTTTCTGGCCTGCTGGATTTGGGCCATTTTTGGGCCGAACTGTTTTGGCTACCTGGGGGAAGTCAGTACTGTAGGTCTTTATCGCTCTTCATGTATTTAGGTTTGTTTATTGTGGCGCTTGTCTTTGCACTGCAAGTCTCTGGTGACTCCACACGTGTCTCCCAAAATGGGGAAAAGCGCCGCGTCACGGCAAAGCGCTCATGCGGCGAGCATCATCGTGCATTTCAACGCAAGTTTCACCTTGCCTCGCCTGAAGTTAAACTTTATTATAACGATTAACAGCGTCACAAAGCAACCTGACTTCTGAAATACGTGGTGAGAATGAGCTTTACTGTGGGTGAGAGAGAAAGTGCCGGACAGGAGCAGATCACAAAACTACAGACTGAAAGAAGCTCAAAAGAATATTTGATACGTTAATTTGTTATGGGTGGATTAATTTGCTAGTTTTTTTTCAGAATAATGCCCAATTTGCAGAGCGCCAGGTTAACCACGCCTACTTATTTACATTCCGTGGAATACACAGAATAGAAAAATTTCTTACGGTTGACAGATGTGTGTATGAGTGAGTGTGTTGCGCAGTTTAACGTGCTACACACGTGACGCTCATGGATTTGAATGTGTCTCACCGTATGAGGACAAAAACACATGAACAGCATGTCCAGAGTTGCCTTGAGAGTTTATTTCAGGTGCATTTAACTGTTTTCACTGTCTGGTCCTCATTTATGAAACGAGCGTACGACCGAAAACTGGGTGTATGGTCATTTCCATGCAAAACTTGCCATTTATCAATATGGACGTGAGCGGTTGCTACGATCAAGTCTCACGACAGGTCTCAGTTCGTGTATGCAAGTTTTGAGATAGGGTGAAGGTCTGTGTACGCTTTACCCTTTTGATAACTGAAAAGGAATTATGACAAATAGAAAAATTAGTTGTTTTTTTTGTTTAGCATATCAAATGTAAAAATACATTCCTATGCGATTTCTTATTTTCATCACATTAATAAAGTATTTTCTTTTGTAGCCTAATTATATGATCATTTAATTGTTTGAAATTACAAGGTTAACGGGTGCTTTGGTGAAAAAAAATGTTCATGAGATTTTAGGCTACTTTTAAGATAATTTACCCCAAATAAAATGCACAGTTAAAAGTAAAACATTTAAAAACCTACAATAATCAATTACAAGCAATGGGTAAGTTTACCTATCTGCAAGATGATAGCATCTTTGTTTGACAAATATGCCTTTTAATGAAAACAACGCATGCTTTGATGGTTTTGTATTGGGATGCACCGAAACGAAAATTCTTGGCCGAAGCCGAATATGATGTGAAACACTTGGCTGAAGGCCGAATAATACCAAACACCGAACATGTTTTTTTGCATTTCTTCTATTTATTAAGCCATTTTTTTCACTATTGCACAAACTGAATAGTCAAAATGTGCTTTTCATAATTTGTCTTGCTTTTCAATAAAATACAATACAACTTAATATGAAATTGAGCAAAACAAAGTAAATTCAAACAAAAAATTGAGCCCTCTCCCTTCATGAATAGCCTATATAATATAGGCCTATAACTGTCTGCTAAAAGAATGTAATGTAAGTTACTCTGTACCCCTACAACAAAACAGTTTATTAAAAACTGTCATTCCACATTAGGCCTGTAAGCTAAAAATACGAATAAAAGAAAACTGTTGGATTATGATAGGCTACATTGCAAAAAGATTTAAAGGAAAAAAAAACATCCAATGCAAGCAATTCTGACTGATGCTGACTGACAACCATTTCAGTTCACGTCTCTCCTCCAAACTCCGTCCACAAAAGCTGACCGTTCTCTCAGAAGTTGCACTCTTAGCCAGGATGCACAGAACATACTTTGACAAGTTGTTTAGTACAGTGAACTGTGTGCACACGACCACTGTATGATGTCAAAGGCCCGCTTCTGTCTGAAGTAAAGTTACCGACCGGTAAAGACGCTTTCATTCGGAAATTTACTTCCGTGCGGCATGTCCCGTGCTGTGTCTTTCTCTGACAATTTAAAATGCTCCACACACACGCACTGCCAAAATGTTTGCGGCAGTAATAAAGCGCACGCCTCTCTCTCTCTCTCTGCGCTGGTTGCTGCTTGATCGTATCACATGCGTTTTTTGCTATATTCGGCCGAACATTCGGTGCATCCCTAGCTTTGTATTTGTGCACTGTCAGAAAAAATGTGCAAAATTTGTACTTTCAGGGAATGGCAGGGAAAGGTACAATGGCTTGTCACTGAGGCAGTACCATAAAGGTTACACCCGTTGTACCCTTTCACGTGGGTACGTATCTGTACCCTTGCAGTATGTACTTTTCAAAGGCAAATATGTACCTCTGCTGACTAAATTTTCCATATAGTGCTATGGTACCATTATGTACCTTTAAAAAGGTGCACATTTGTCCTTTTAAGGGTACTGCCCCAGTAACAAGCCTTTAGTTCCCTTCAATGGCAAATTTGTACTCCATACAGCACATTAAAAAGTCCAGAATGCCGTTTACCACATTTATTAAACATTCAAAACTATTACATTCTCACATTTTTCAAGCTCTATCACAATGTGTCATAACAGGATACATTGAGCAATTTTACTTTTTCAAAAAACTGTTGTTTAGACTAACTTTTTAAAACATTTTCATTTTTCATCACAAATGATTTTCATCACATAAAATTGTAAACAGCAAGAACATCAAGCTTAATATTAAACTTTTTTTCAAAATCACTACATCGCATTTCATTGACAATTTTTTTAACCTTGTAAAAAAACATGTGACATCAAGTAATTTCACCTTTTAAAAAATAGCATTAGACCCCATTTTAAGTATTTTTTCTACTGCATTCTAGATTCTAGAAACAGTTTTTAACATCAAGAATCTCAAAGCAATCATTTTCCAGCAGTACACATTTCATTATGTGTAACTTCATACCCTAAAGGTTTTTTATACCCTTTATTTCAAACACACATTTCGCTAAGGATTCATTTTCTCTACATTTAAGAATGAAACTGAAGAGATTCTTCGTATCCTCATCTAAGTCAAGGGTATTGACAAATATAATGGGTCTAAAAATAATAACACAAAAACAATTCTGCTCTTTCATGTCTTTATTGAACACACTCATTCAACGTTCAAAATGGCAGTGGAAAAAAGTAAGTGAACCCTTACAATTAATAACTGGTTGACCCCCCTTGGCAGCAATAACCTCAACCAGGCGCTTCCTGTAGCTGTGGATCAGACCTGCACATCGTTGAGGAGGAATTTTAGCCCATTCCTACTGGCAGAACTGCTTAAGCTCTGTCATATTCTTTGGACGTCTCATGTCAATCCATAGCATCTCTATTGGGTTGAGGTCTGGGCTCTGACTTGGCCACTCCAAAAGGTGGATTTTGTTTTTCTGAAGCCATTCTGTTGTGGACTTGCTCCGGTGTTTTGGGTCGTTGTCCTGTTGCATCACCCACGTTCTACACAGTTTCAGCTGACGTACAGACATTCTCACATTATCCTGAAGAATTGTCTGATATACTTGGGAATTAATTTTCCCCTCAATGATTCCAAGCAGGCCCAAATCATGATGTTTCCTCCACCATACTTTACAGTTGGGATGATGTTTTCATGATGATATGCCGTAACCTTTCTACACCAGATGTAGTGCTGTGTGTTTTTTTCCAAATAGTTCAATCTTAGCATCATCAGTCCACAAAACATTTTGCCAATACCGTTGTGGAGTGTCAATATGCTCTTTTGCAAACTTCAAGCATGCAGCAATGTTCTTTTTAGTAAGCAGTGGCTTCCATCGTGGTGTCCTGCCGTGGATACCCTGCTTATTCAGTGTTTTACGTATTGTAGACTAACAGAGATGTTAGCAAGTTCCAATGATGCCTTCAAATCTTTGGCTGTCATTCGGGGTTGTTTCTTTACCTCATTGATGAGTCTTCGTTGTGCTCTTGGTGTTATTTTGACTGGGCGCCCACTTCTTGGTAGAGTAGCAACAGTCCCAAAGTGTCTCCATTTGTAGATTGTTTGCCTAACTGTAGACTGTTGAATTTCTAAAGTCTTTGTAACCCTTGCCAGCTTTATGTAAATCAACAATTCTTGATCGTAGATCCTCTTAAAGCTCTATTTGGCGAGGCATGGCTCACATAAGCGTGTTCTTCTTGTGCAGAGCAAACTCCACCAGTTTGAGGGGTTTTTATCAGTCAAAGTAGCTGTAGTCCACACCTCTAAACTTATTATCTTAACGAGACTCCAGGTGTGCTAAAACCTGACTCCAATTAGCTTTTTTGAGGTCATTAACTCAAGCTTTCACATATGTTTTCCACAAACTGTTAGGACTGGCTATTGTAAAATCAGCGTCAGGTAAGATTGCTCACGTTCATTTATGCACTCAATTACATAATGTTTTCATTACATATGTACCTTTATCGAAAAATTCCCATCTCATTTTCTCCTCAAACTTCAAAGTCATCCTACATCGCTGTTTTACCTTTTTTTTATATAAAGGGCATTTGATCTTCTTTGCACGTTCACTTTGTAAACACTGGTTCGGTACTTCTGTAGCGATGTAGGACGATTTTGAAGTTGAGGGAGAAAATGAGATGGGAGTTTTTCAACCTACCCTAACGGTCTTGAACCAGAGCTGCACAGACTACACATACACGTCGCAGAGCTAGACAAGACTAGTATTTGAGGTTAAAAGTATATAAATAGTAATTAATTTTTTTTTTTATAAATAACTGATCGTTTCGCTAAATAAGACCCTCGACTGGGATTGTATAGAGCCCTTTAAAGCTGCATTTAAACTGCATTTTGAGAGCAAAGTTCAAAACTCACGGGCATCATAGAAGTCCACTATATGGAGAAAATTCCTGAAATGTTTTCCTCAAAAAGCATAAATTCTTTACGACTGGAGAAAGAAAGACATGAACCTCTTAGATGACAAGGGGATAAGGGGGATTATCTGTAAATTTTTGTACTAGAAATGAACTTCTCCTTTGGATAAACTTATTTCCTGCAAGAATAACTATATTGTGATGTATTATTATCGTTAGGGATGGGTATCGTTAAGATTTTACTTATAGTACTTATCAATACTGTTCTACGCTCTATAATTTGATGCAAAAACACATGATGTGAAAAGATGTTAAACATTTTAAGTTTCTTTATTAAAGCTGAGCTTTAGAACTGCAGTTTACAAATGCTTCTGAGCAAACAGAAAATGCCACATAACAAAACGTGTGTGTGTTCCTTAGCATACCACTTACGGCACTTAGCATGTGCATAGGAGCACATCATAATGTAATTCAAAATATTTACTTTATATCACTATGGTTATTTGGCTGGTAGACCATATTTCTTTCCCTTTCTGTCGGTCTCTCGACGTTGTGTCGAACCGACAGATGGGGTTCGTCCCTGAGAACCAATCGTTTCCGACTACTTAGAAAAGGCCAATGAAAATTGGCAAATGAAATTTGCATGCCGGACTCCGCCCCGGACATCCGGGTATAAAAGGGAGACGGCGTGCATCATTCATTCACCTTTTGTTCTTCGGAGCCTTCGGTTATGAAGATCTTCTCTTGCTGCTTAGCAAAAACTCTACATTGCCGGTTCTACGACGTGGTGCAGCGGACTGTCCCTTCCGAGCGCGTCTCCGGAATATCAGCAAGCTGTATCGCCCGAGGTAATTCAGCCGCTATGCATGTTTCTGAGTGCGTGGAAAGCCATTCCTGGTATCTCTCCTTGGCTGCTAAATGTGATAGAACACGGGTATTCCCTTCAGTTCAGACGCAGGCCCCCCCACTTCAGCGGAGTTGTCCCGTAACTCACATTGCCATGCAACGCTCCGGTGCTGAGACAAGAGATTCACAGCCTGCTCGGGAAAAGAGCGATAGAGGGGGTTCCTCCAAGTGATGTAGAGTGCGGTTTCTACAGCCGGTATTTTGTGGTGCCCAAGAGAGATGGCGGACTCCGTCCTATTTTGGATTTGAGACCCATCAACCGAGCGCTTCACAAGAGGGCGTTCAGAATGATTACGCTAAAACAGATCCTGGCGCAAGTTTGTCCTGGGGACTGGTTTGCGTCTGTGGATCTGAAGGATGCATATTTTCATGTTCAGATAGCCCAGAGCCACCGGCGCTTCCTGCGGTTCGCGTTCGACGGAGCGGTGTACCAGTTTGCTGTGCTGCCGTTCGGACTGGCATTGGCTCCACGCACGTTCTCGAAATGCGTGGACGCAGCGCTTTCCCCTCTCAGAGCGAGTGGTATGCGCATTCTGAACTATCTGGATGACTGGCTGCTTCTAGCCCATTCACGAGATGTGCTTGTCAGTCATACGCAGATGCTGCTTCGTCACTTGTCATCCCTGGGGCTGCGGGTGAACGTGCCGAAGAGCAAGCTTCTGCCGAGTCGGTCCATAACATATCTAGGGGTATGTTTCGACTCAGTGGAGATGCGCGCCCGCCTCTCTCAGGAGCGCTTGGAGTCCATCCAAGCACTGCAAGGCACTGCGTGCCTTTAGCCTGGACCGGTCCGTTCCACTAAGGGTATTTCAGAGACTTCTGGGACTGATGGCGTCAGCATCACCAGTCTGCCACCTGGGTCTTTTGCACATGCGTCCTCTGCAGCTGTGGCTAAAGACTCAAGTTCCACGGAGAGCATGGTCCTCGGGTCGTGCGCGCGTGAGGATAACTCACAGATGCCTCAGCGCTTTGGAACCGTGGCGCGACTGGAGCATGTTCAGCCAGGGCGTTCCCCTGGGGCTTGTGACAACGCGCACGGTGGTAACGACGGATGCGTCTTCCTCGGGCTGGGGTGCAGTGTGCGAAGGCAGGCCGGCGTCGGGTCTGTGGTTGCAGTCTCTGAGCAGTTGGCACATAAATCGGCTGGAGCTGATGGCGGTGTTCTTAGCTCTGCAGACTTTTTGGCCTCAGCTGATGCAGCGTCATGTATTGATTCGCACCGACAACACGTCCGTGGTTTCGTACATCAATCGCCAAGGAGGGGTCCACTCCAGAGCCCTTTTCGAGCTGGCTGCGAGGCTGCTGCTGTGGGCAGACCAGCACCTGCTTTCCATCAGGGCAGCGCATATCCCCGGTCATTTGAACTGCGGAGCGGATATGCTCTCGAGGGGAGGTCTTTCCCAAGGGGAATGGAGACTTCACCCCGACTCAGTACGGATGATCTGGGATCGCTTCGGGAAGGCGGAGGTGGATCTGTTCGCGACGAGCGATAACGCACACTGTCCGCTTTTCTTCTCGCTGCCGCGCTCCCCCAGGGAAACGGACGCTCTGACGACGCGCTGGCCAGAACGCCCAGCTTTACGCTTTTCCTCCGGTGAAGATTCTGCCCCTTGTGCTGGGCAAGATCAGAGAGGATAGAGCGTTGGTGATCCTCGTTGCTCCGTTTTGGCCGAATCAGCCGTGGTTCCCGGACCTGAGAGAGTTACTGGTGTCCTCTCCGTGGCGGATTCCCCTCAGTGGCGACCTGTTATCTCAGGCGAATGGCTCGATTTGGCACCCCAACCCGGATTTGTGGAGCCTCCATTTCTGGCCGCTTCAGGGGTCTTAGAACCCCTCCCTCAGAGAGTGCTTGACACTATTGTGGAGTCTCGGGCGCCTTCCACTAGACGCTTATATGCTCTGAAATGCGATGTATTTAAGAAGTGGTGTATTGAGTGCGGTATAGACCCGGTGTCATGTCCCGTGTCTGATGTGTTACGCTTTCTACAATACAGGATGGATAATGGTGGCCTCCCATCCACGCTGAAGGTTTATGTGGCTGCTATCGCCTCGTTTCGTTCCCCGGTTGACGGGCAATCGATCGGTAGGCATGTATTGGTGGTCAGATTTTTGAGAGGAGCTTGGAGGCTCTTTCCCTCGCGATCTCCTTCAGTACCTCCGTGGGATTTGTCTCTGGTGCTGAGGGCTCTCTCTCTGCCCCCGTTCGAGCCGTTGGAAGCTGTTTCTATAAGTGAGCTCTCTCTTAAAGCCGTTCTCCTTCTCGCTCTTGCTTCGGCAAAATGCATTGGGGATTTATGTGCGCTTTCTATCGGCGCGGATTTCATTCGTTTTGGGGCCGGCGTCTGCAGCGTCACTCTACGGCCGAAGGCGGGTTATGTGCCTAAGTTCCTGTCTACCCCGTTCAGAGAGCAGGTTATTCCGTTGCCCGCTTTGTTTTGCGAGTCGTCCGCCTCGTGTGATGCTGATGCTCAGAGGGCTGTGTGTCCGGTTAGGGTTTTGAGGGGTTACATTGATCGTACGGCCGGGTTTCGGCTGTCTGATCAGCTCTTCGTGTGCTACGGCGGGGGGACTAAAGGTCGGGCTATCTCTAAACAGAGGCTCTCTCACTGGGTGGTGGACGCTATCAACCTGGCGTATGAGAGTCAAGGGCAGGCCTGCCCTTTCGGCGTCAGGGCTCACTCAACTAGGGCTGTTGCCTCTTCGTGGGCTTGGGCTAGAGGTGTTTCTATTAAGGACATCTGTTGTGCGGCTGGCTGGTCTTCGCAGAACACCTTCGCTAGATTCTACAGGCTGGATGTATCCTCATTAGCCTCGCATGTCCTCTCGGTGAGTACGGACAGCTCAATGTTACCTAGTTGCTGATCTCGGTTCCCTGAGAAGCGGGAACGAGACATTGCGCTAGCCACCGTCTTCGTCGCGTGTCAGCCTTGGAGGCGTTCTTTCGCAGATTCTGAGGTATTGTCGCTGTGCACTTTATTTATACTGTCTGGTCGCCAGTAATTACATTCGGTTGCGAGTGCGACAATTGGCCAGTTTCACTGGCGTTATCCAATAAGACTGCAGGAGAGGTGAGAAGGGAGGAGTTCCCATATGCGGAAGCTTCCGCAATGTCTCGTTCCCGCTTCTCAGGGAACCGAGGTTACGACATTAACCGGAGACGTTTTGAGAAGAGCATCAGGTATGATTATTTTAGCTGACTAAAAACGCTTTGGTGGACACAGTTAAATTGATAAATTTATTGGTAAGCATATAGCCTATTAGTCTCATACATTTATGCAATATAATAGCCAAACCAGAGAATGAAGTCCAGAGGATTCCATAGGCGGGGATTATGCTAATTGTGAATGAGCATGCATGCGTGCCCTGTTTACGAGTGATTGGAATCTATTAACACACACACATTTTACTATGAGATCTGACATTTACGAAGTATTTGTGAACACGTCAAATATGGTGAAGATATCTCATTTCGTTTAGAAGTTATAAGCAAGCATGTACTGGCCATCGGGACTACCGGGAGATTCCCGGTAAGCCGCGAGTTGTGTGGGCCGGTGAGTCGCGTTGTTGTTTTTTTAAGTGTAATTATATGCGTAACTCGTAAGTATATTGTTCTATCAGTCCAATTCCGGGCTTCTGTGTGTGTCTCACTGCCAATGAAGCTCATGCGACTGCTAGCTGCCTGCGAGACTGACACACGTGACCATTGGCAAATCAGAATTAAGAAACAGACCTGCTGGATGCAGAATGGCGGCTACGTAACTGCAGCATTTACTTTTATGATGACCTGCAATAACAGTTAACATGTTAAAGCACAAAATCTCTAAGCCTTAAAGCAGGGGCCGAGAAGTTAAGAGAGAAAAAACGACAAGCACTCAAAGCAGAAGCCACCAAGTTTGTGAAAATCAATGAATTATTTGCTTGAAGAGCATACACGTTCTGCATTGTTTTGTTTCAAAATTGCAGCTGCAATAAGCCACCACTTTGAAATATAACTGTAATTTAAACAAAGTTCAATTCGTTTCTTTTTGGCGTGCATAAAACTGTGTATGAGTTTTCTTTCATGACATAACGTTAGATAATTACGCTCAAAATTATGTCAAAATACCTGGCTTGTCCAGCATCCTCGTAAACACAGTCAGTTTTGTCTTAAGTGAACTTAAAAGTTAAAAAAACATTGAAAACAACAGCTATTTTTATGTATGTATTATTTAAATCTTAACCTTAACTTTGAACTCTGCATTTGCATATACAATCTATTTGGTTTCTAAAGATTTTAAAAGCCTTCATAAGTGTTAAAAAATAAAGAATAAATCACACAATGATCTTAATCACTGTTTTACTTAATTGTAGAACAGTGGTCAACGCGTAAATCAATATAAAATTATAATGACAACAATAATCAATTTATTTAAAACAATATTATTGCCTACACAATGCCTACCCCCTCCTAGGTCTTGGATACAGATTTCTGCTTACCTTGTCCATCACTCAGGTTGACTGTGAATGTACATTTTCTCCCTCAAGTTCATTACATTTACATTTACATTTAGTCATTTAGCAGATGCTTTTATGCAAAGCGACTTACAGATGAGGTAAACAATGGAAGCAATTTGAACAACATAAGGACAACAAAAAGCTTATGTGCAATAAAAAAAACTGATCTCATATAGCCTGCCACAGTATACAAGTTTTTTTTTTAAAGAGTAGAAAAGAGATAGAAGTCAGAACGGATCAGTCAGGTGTTGACGGAAGAGATGTGTTTTCAGACGATTCTTAAAGATCCTTAAAGAATCTGCTGATCTTGTAGAAGTGGGCTGATCATTCCACAAATGTGGAACCGATCCCGAGAAGGTACGTGAGAGATTTTTTACCTTTTTGGGATGGCACCACAAGACATCGTTCATTTGCAGAGCGTAGAGGTCTGGCGGGTACATAAGTCTGCATTAGCGAGTGACGATAAGGGGGTGCCAAATCAGTGGTGGTCTTGTAGGCCAGGAGCAGAGTCTTGAATTTGATGCGAGCGACTATAGGGAGCCAATGTAACTTAATGAAGAGAGGAGTGACGTGCGCTCTCTTCGGTTCATTGAAGATCACTCTTGCCGCTGCATTCTGGATCATGTGTAGAGGTTTGGTTGTGCAAGCTGGAAGTCCAGCCAGTAGCGCATTGCAGTAGTCAATTCTGGACAGAACAAGAGCCTGGACTAGGACTTGCGTAGCATGCTCGGATAGGAAAGGTCTAATTTTCTTAATATTGTAGAGGATGAATCTACAGGACTGGGTGGTGCTGGCAACCTGAACTGTGAAGTTAAGCTGATCGTCGATCACCACTCCCAGGTTTCTGGCTGTTCTGGAAGATGTGATAGTTGATGAGCCCAGTGGAATGGAGAAGTTATGATGAATCTTTGTGTCGGCCGGGATTACAAGCAGTTCTGTTTTTGAAAGGTTCAGCTGCAGGTGATGGTCCTTCATCCAGAGTGAAATGTCGGCTTGCATGCTGCATGCTGAAATGCCTGCAGAAACAGTCGGATCATCAGGCTGAAATGACAGGTGGAGTTGTGTATCATCCGCATAGCAGTGATAGCAAAATCCATGTTTCCAAATGACATAGCCTAGGGATGTCATGTATACAGAAAATAGCAACGGACCAAGCACTGAGCCCTGAGGCACCCCTGTGTTGAGCTGTTGGGACTCAGAGACCTCACCTCTCCAGGATACTCTAAATGACCAGTGGTGAGAGACGAGTTGATAATGTGGGTCAGCGCGGGAACAACCGATTGAGAGATGGCCTGGAGGAGATGAGTGGGGATGGGATCTATCGGGCAGGTAGTTGGGCGGTTAGAAGACATGACCTTGGAAACATCATCTACAGATAGGAGAGAGAAAGTGGGGAGCGAGCATGTGTCGGGGGTTTGGGGCGTGATCAAGAGGCAGCGGCGCAGAGAACTGACTGCTGATGGTGGTCGTTTTCTTTACGAAGATGCAAAATCATCAACTGTTAATTAAAACCAGACTCAGAAGCAAGCTCTCACAGGAGCATTTGGAAGCCTTAATGTTGATGGCAAAAAGAGGTGACGGACACAGGCTGCTCCACACAGCAACAGAGAAGGCTCGGCTGAGCGAAAAAAGACTTCACTGCGTGCATCACTATTTTTGTTGAATAGATTTTTGTACCTTAACTGGGTTCCGGAGGCAGTTTATAACTTTCGGGAAGCGGAGTTTGATCGGGAGATTATTCCATTACGCTGCATTATTGACGTCTGCAGTAGGGTGCTCTCATGTTCGCTCTGTTTACATACACTATAACGTAAATTAGAAGTGTAACGCAAAAAATTTGGATTTTTATGCCTATTTTGAATTTTACTCAAACACAAATACAAATACTTTCCCCCCTCAACAAATACAAATACAGATACAAATACCGGCTGCTTTGCACACCCTTAATTTAGACATATACACAGTGTGTGTGTGTGTGTGTGTCATGCTTTAAAACGTCCACCATTGTGCCCATCCCAAAGCAGGCTAAAATCACATGCTTGAATGACTGGCGCCCTGTAGGTACTGTTGTGGAAAAATGTCAGTCTTGTAGTTCAAAAAATCTCTCAGACAAGAAGGTCCGGTTGCCAAGGAGTTAACTTTATTTGCTCGAGCCAAACAAAGTGAGATGTTCCAAGTCATCTAAAAACCAAGTGTTTTCCAGTCTATCAGTTATAGTAAAATTTCTGAAAGGTGGTCTCTTCTGAAACCAATCAGGTATNTTTCCTGTTATCTCTTATTTTTATTAACCAATTGTTAATTGCCTGCCACCAATAAGTCCCAGGCAACAAGGTACGTATCTAATGGTGGTACGCTGGTTATTACATCATTTTTTAAATAATTTGCATACAATGGTTACTACACGAGACCACCAAACAAGCCATGGTCTCCATACGAGACGGCGTGGCGTACGTGCGTAATCATGGTTACTTTTAAACAGTGGAAAATCCCCAGGTTTCAGAGAGAGCACAACAGGCTTCAAACTCTAGGCCTCTAAAAACATCACTGGATTTTTACCTTGTTACATTGTGCTCAAATGTGCTTTAAACATGCTTAAAGTGACATTAAGTGCATTTATATGAACAATCATTGGTTACAGGTACAGATTGTGTCATTAAATCATCAATTCTTCTTCAAATAATCAAATTATCATCATAAACCTACTTATATGTAATTATTCTTATTGAATATGATTTCAGATCAACCCATCTATGTACTAATGTTCCTATGAATACTTCTCAATACTTTTTAGGTATTTTATCAAGTGCATTTATAGCTGTGGTGAAAAACAGTGCTCAATACATGTAAATTCAATACATGTAAATTACATCTATATGTGCTCAGAAATTACACAATATATTCCCCCCTTTGGGACTCAAAAAGAGTCCCACACATGATTAATTTCTGACGAGGAATAGATACTACAAAGTGAATGAGTGCAGGCAAATGTCATCAAAACCGTAATAAGAAATGTGTAAGTATATATAGATATATATATATAAATGCGTGGGCGAAATCCTTAAGTAATTACTCGAAGTATGCAAGCTAATAAAAATCCATCTTATCCATCTTGGTTATCTCGTAACACGGACAACACCTGCTTATAACCCACTATAGAACAAAGACATATCTATTCATTTTCATAGATGCGTTCTGTATTAACTGAATAAACAACCATCTGTTGTTGATGAGCAGATGTGTTAGCTCTCTTAATAGCCTGCATGACACATGGCCAAAAACATAACAATAACAAAATGGGCAAGAGAATGCAGGTTGCCAACATCAATATGTTATGTAGATTTGGGAAAATATTATTGAACCAGTCCCAAATGGAAGTGTCAGGGAAAGAGCACACAAATTCAATTGCAGGTGAACAGACTTTATTCTATAGACACACGGAGCGAAATGATCAGGTTATCGGCGGGAGGAAGTCAGTTGTGGAACAGCAGTCTGGTCAGACTCCACCCGAAGGGAAGGCTCAACTCGGAGGCACGAAAGAACCCTTAGGCGAACGTATACCGGTCCAGTCCCAACTCTGGTGACTGAGGGAGGGTGAAGAATCGGGGCTCCTGGTCGCTGGATGCCCGGGTGAGAAGTGCGGATCCAGGGTACAACTGAGAGAAAATAAGGTGGCCAGAAAAACAAACAAAACCCCGGAGCCTGGGCAGACAAAAAAAAAAACCGGAAGAGTTAATGTTTCAAAAAAAAGGAAAAAACAATCCACACCCACTGGAATGACCGGGAAGACAATAATCCACAAATAGAAAAATAATCCAAGCAGGTAAAAACATAGACGCAGAACCCTGTCAAAAGAGGAAATAAGACAAGCTCAGAAAGATGACAAGGATATTGGACTAGTCATTGAACACTTACAATCGGGATCCAGGCCTCCCCAGCAATGGAATTCAACAAAATCACAGTTGAAAGGCCTCCTAAGAGAATGGGACAAATGAAAATTTTTGACATGACTATTACCTTGATTGGATGGTGGGAAATGTGTGTCCCCATAAACCACAGAAAAAACACAGTGGCCTCATAAACCACATATGCCTGTATGTGTGTATGCGTACTTGTTTGTGTACGTGTGTGTGTGTGTGCGTGCGCGTCCGTGTGTGTGTGTGTGTCTGTGTCTGTGTCTATGTCTATGTGTGTTAGTACGTGTGCATATTGTGTGTGTGGAGTGTTTTGTATGTGGGTATGTCTGTCTTCTGTGTTTTCAACTTTTTCTTGTTTTTGCAGGTACAACTTTAATTGTTTTGCTGATAGTCAATGTGTCTCATGTACAGCTGCTTTGTAACAATGAAAATTGTAAAAAGCGCTATATAAATAAAGTTGAGTTGAGGATTACTGACAACTAATGAAAATCCCAAATTCAGTATCTCAGAAAATTAGAATATTACTTAAGACCAATACAAAGAAAGGATTTTTAGAAATCTTGGCCAACTGAAAAGTATGAACATGAAAAGTATGAGCATGTACAGCACTCAATACTTAGTTGGGGCTCCTTTTGCCTGAATTACTGCAGCAATGCGGCGTGGCATGGAGTCGATCAGTCTGTGGCACTGCTCAGGTGTTATGAGAGCCCAGGTTGCTCTGATAGTGGCCTTCAGCTCTTCTGCATTGTTGGGTCTGGCATATCGCATCTTCCTCTTCACAATACCCCATAGATTTTCTATGGGGTTAAGGTCAGGCGAGTTTGCTGGCCAATTAAGAACAGGGATACCTTGGTCCTTAAACCAGGTACTGGTAGCTTTGGCACTGTGTGCAGGTGCCAAGTCCTGTTGGAAAATGAAATGTGCATCTCCATAAAGTTGTATAAGTAATGAATGCTTGACCACAACACGTTAAGGCGCATGCTCGCTAAATCATTCATGACGTCACCGTGCTACAGGCTGCAGCGAGGGGTATCTCAAACAACTCGATAGTGTTATACGACCTGAAATTAGTCTGCGGACTCTGCCATCTCAAAAGCTCACCGGCGCCATCTTGTGTAACTAGCCCATATAGACACCAAAACGAAACTTCCAAGCAGGTGTCATTTGGAGGTAGTTGGAGCTAAACTCTGCAGAGCTGTGGTCCTCCAGGAACTGAGTTTGACACCACTGGCTTTAAGCAATTCATTGTTTGCTCCACAGTATTAACACTAGGAGTAGCTTAACTAGTTCCAAATTTATTTATAAAGAATAACTTCATGACTTTGTGGCTTATAATGAATTGTCTCTTTCACTTTTAACAGCCATACCATTATTTCCCCAGAGTGTGTGACCTATACGCAGACATATCAGATGATGATCTGGACAGAATTGTAGCGGACATCCAGAACCTTTACCCTAACTCTGGCTACCGTATGATGCATGGTCACTTGAGCTCAAGAGGAATTAAAATATAAAGTAAGACTTGTTCATCCTAATGCAAAATACTGCTTATCCATAGTTTTCTGTCACATGACCCACCAGGGTGGCTGGCAGACAAAGAAGCAGTGGCTTACATTAAGCTGCCCATAGAGGCACAGCACAAGCCGGTCAATTTTCCTTTTGTTTCAAGACACGAATATTTAAATCACCTCTAAACAGAAGAAAGTCTAAGACAGGGGTGTCCAACCCTGCTCCTGGAGAGCTACCATCTTGAAGTTGGAGCTGAAGTTTGCAGGACGGTAGCTCTCCAGGAGCAGGGTTGNAAAACGCTATTGGTTAAAGGAATATGACTTGGCCTGAAAAAAAAATCAGTCAGAAGAATTTTTTTCACTTTAATCCATGTGTATATGAATGTGATTTGTTGTTTAAACACTTTTATAATGATCGCGTTAGTTGAGCTAACAGTTATAAGCGGGCGCTGTCATGTTTGTTTGTGCCGCATTTACAGCACGTGAATTTAAATGTATGAAGCCTAAAATAAACATTATGTGATTGAAAGCACTACATAGTTGTAATATGTGAGCGCATTGAGTAAGTCTGTCTCTGGCTCAGTGCCAGCCAAAGCGCCGAATGTTCTAATCACACCGGTGTGATCGTATACGCGCCAAAGGGTTAACTTAAGACTTTAAAAAAATCTGCATTTATTTTGTTTAGGAAGCAATGCGTCCGTCTTGTTCTTTTCACTAATCTTCTCCTCATTGCAGGTAACTGTAAACTATATACTGTATGTGACATAAAGATGAACAACTGTTTATTAAGTGACTAATCTTCTTTTTTTTGTTTAATGAACAATGTATACAAGAGAGCGTGGTTAGCACGTGCGTTTGCATAGCAATTGTGCTACTCCACAAGATGTTTAAGTATGTTTGTGAAAGTGAATGTAATATCGTTGTGTAAATGGAAAGAGTTTAGTTTCTCCCTGTTCTGAATTGTGATTTAAGCGCGGTTGACGTTAACGATCTATGAGTACTGAATGGTATTATCAGAGTGGATGTTACATCACGCGTACTGATCATTTCTCTATGTTGGGTAAAAATATGTTTGAATCATTCATGCTGTGTATTCATTTTAAATATATCCAATGTCATTACATTAAATGTGATTCACAGTATGAACACTGGTGAGGAAGCAATGCGTCCGTCTTGTTCTTTTCACTAATCTTCTCCTCATTGCAGGAGTACTACAATTTTGGAGGCTCCGCTGGGATCGATGTTGGGTGAATTAACTCCCTGACCGATAGAACCCATCTAGCAACATCATCCCATTCTCAGTGATTTGGATAAACATCAGTGTGAGGCAACGAGGGCGAGTAGTGAGATGATCTGATTGAGCAGTGCAGGTGCTGAGGTTCAGTTTATAACCAGCAGTGGCAACGTCAAGTCAGTAAGGTAAACGCTACTCTCAACAACCCCCACACGGCTGTTAAGAATGGATGCTCTTAAAAGTCTCCAGGAGGAAATCGGGGAGAAATTATGCAAACTTTCACGTGAAAAACTGGCAGAACTCTGTGTCTTTCTTCACATTACAAGGGAGGGTGAAACAAATGCAACTCGTTTGTCTCTGTTAAATATCCTCAGTAACCATATGCTGAGAGCTGAGTTAGGGGAGCTCGAGGATGATGGGATGGCTGAGCTACTGGAAATTAATGAGAAATTGAGTGTACTCATGGGGACTTATGTTGACAGTCCTGAACACAGGCTTGAGAGAGAGGAAAGGACTTCTCGAGAAGGGGTTAACAGGATGCGGGAAATAAGAGAAAATGAAAATATGTCAGAGTCGTTTTCCTCCATGCACATCAGTTATGCCATGCCTCACAATACGGAAGGCCAACAGGGACATAAAGACCGTAACCCAGTGAGTTCTGTAGATCTACCACAGCGGCAGGTCACCTCAGTATGGCAAAAAGACTTCAAAATATCAGGTCTTATTGGTGATCCAGGTCAAAAGGATCGGCTTTCCTTTTCAAGTCTTGTACGGCAGATAGAAAGTGGATTAAACAAAGGGTACCCAGAACAGGAAATAATTGATTCGGTCATCAAGGCTATCACGCCAGGGTTTCAGTTGCGAAGTTATCTTGAGGGAAAAGCAGGGCTGACACTCCCAGTGCTAAGACATATATTGCGCTCTCACTACCAGGAGAAAAATGCGACTGAACTATATAAACAACTCACTAAGGAAGTTCAGCGCCCAAAAGAAACTCCACAAAGCTTTCTAATCCGCGTCATTGACCTTAGACAGAAAATTTTGTTCGCCTCTCAGGAAGATGACTCTGGGTTGAAGTATGACCCGGCTCTAGTCCAAAACATGTTCTTGCACACAGTTCTAACAGGGCTGCATAATGATAGCATCCAAAGTGACCTTCAACCATACCTGTTCAACCCCACTATAACAGACAAAGTGTTACTACAGAAACTCAATGTCGCTTGTTCTAATGAATCGGAACGGCAAAGCAAACGGAAAGGTGAACGAACCGGCACTGTTCATTTTGTGCAGCTAGATGACCCTGAACCAAAATACCAACCTAAACACCCTAAGTTTGATCTGATGACACAGCTGAAAAATCTAAGTGAGGACGTCATGCAACTTAAAGAAACAATGCAGCAGCCCTTACCTGTCACTCAGCAATGCTGTTCAGTCCATAACAAGGAACCAGTAGCGACAGCTGCCCCGCAGCATCAGGGCTTCTCCCAAGGTTTCCGACCAGCCCCTGGATGGATGCCAGCCCGAGAGAGTCAGACCTGGGGAGCAGAGACAGTTAAATGCCAACAGAGGACAGGCCCATACTCGTCTTCACACCAGCTTTCCCAAAGTCAAAAACAAGTATTGGAACAATACATACCGCACACAAACCCTGTTCAATCCCCTTTTGTCCCACAAGAGCATATCATGCAGTCACCCCAACAGCATGTAACCCATCATGCACAGCCTTATGCATACACACCTCCACAGCCTCCTTCAACTATGCCGATCAGCTATGCAACTCAGCCCCTAAACTTTGCAGCAGCCCCATATTATGCCCAGCAGTATGTGGTGCCGCCACAACCATACCCTCATCAGTTCCGACCACCTCGCCATCCACGAGCGAGGCAATGTTTCCATTGTCAGCAATGCAAAACCATGGAACCATGTACTCACTGTTACTTGTGTGGCAGCAGTGAGCATTTCTCGGCTGGCTGCAAGAGCAAGGGTGCAAGACCCCAGTCAGGAGCGGCGTTAAACAGGAGTGGGTTACCCCCGAGAGACAGGGTGTGACCCAAACAGTAAAAAGGTCCCAAGAACAAGAGGGAAGTGGTCCAAACCAGCAGGTACAGCATGATCTTGAGTCCCAGTCACTTAACAGCATTTTACCTACTTCTTGCCATGTTAATTGTCATTCTGCTGTCACATCTCTAGTAGGCAAACAATGTCTAGTGACCTGCTACTTGCAGGGAAAAAGGACAGAAGCATTATGGGATAGTCACAGGGCTTCCCCTTTCGGGAGGTAACACAGTGATTCTCACTGTGGTGGATCGCTTCTCCAAAGCAGTCCATTTTATTCCCCTTCCCAAGCTTCCCTCATCCCGGGAGACTGCTCAACTGCTGATTGACCATGTCTTCCGTCTTCATGGCCTGCCGGTCGACGTGGTCTCCGATAGGGGGCCGCAGTTCTCCTCCCGGTTCTGGAAGGAATTCTGCAGACAGATTGGGGCCTCAGCTAGTCTGTCCTCTGGCTTTCACCCCCAGACCAACGGGCAATGTGAGAGGGCCAACCAGGATCTTGGTAGAATGCTCCGCTGTCTGACATTAACCAACCCGAGTTCTTGGTGCCAGCAACTCTCGTGGGTCGAATATGCCCACAATTCTCACCCGTCGGCTGCTTCAGGTTTGTCCCCCTTTGAATGTTCAGTTGGTTATAACCCACCTCTGTTTCCCTCACAGGAACCCGATGCTGCGGTCCCGTCTGCTCTGGCTTTCATCCAGCATTGCCGTCACACCTGGCAGAAGGCCAGAGGGGCTCTGGCCCATACTTCCAGACGCACCAAGGCAGCAGCCGATCGTCACCAATCTTCTCCTCCTACCTATGTGTGTGGTCAGCGGGTATGGCTGTCCTCCAAGGACCTCCCTCTCCGGGCGCCCTCTCGTAAGCTGGCACCCAGGTTCATTGGGCCATACAGCATCACCAAGGTGGTTAACCCGGTGGCGGTCAGACTCAGGCTTCCCACCGCCCTGGGTCGGGTTCACCCGGTTTTCCACGTCTCCCGGGTCAAACCTGTGTTGTCTTCTCATCTCAACCCTGCTAGCAGTCGCAACACCCCCCGCCCCCGCCTCGTGGACGGCTCTCCTACTTACTCCGTCAGGAGACTACTTGACGTGCGTAGCCGTGGTAGGGGATTCCAGTATCTTGTGGACTGGGAGGGCTATGGCACAGAGGAGAGAAGTTGGGTGCCTTCTCGGGACGTTCTGGACCGCTCGTTGATCGAGGACCTCCATCGGAGACGAGGTGAGCCTCCTCCTAGGACGCCAGGGGGCGCTCGTGGGAGGGGGAGTACTGTTGGGTCTCTGGGTTAGCCGCCTGCTTTTCTCTCTCTGTGTGTGGTTTTGTTTTGAGTGCCGCTACTCTCATTGTCTGTGTGTATGTGCCCCGCCCTTCTCGCCTCTTCACTCGTTCCCCATAATTAATGCTTATTTCTCTCACCTGGTTCTCGTTTACGTCAACCTATTTATGTCGCCTAGTTTTTTTCCCCTGTGTGCGATCGTCATTTCATGTGAACACCGTACCGGCATAGTTGCCTCTTGTTTTGTCTTGACTTAGATTCTTTTCCTAGTGAGTACCTCGTTTAGGGTGTTCTCACTCTCCTCCACACTTGCAGATATGTACTGATAGGCTACAGCAGAGGGCACATCCAGATCATTTTGAACTTCCACTGCCTGGATCATGGTTCCCACACAATCTGATGAAAGCTCCTCAGTGCATTCTCCCATTATTTCCTCCAAATCGGCTGGCATCCTAGAAAGTGAGTCTGCATCAATGTTTTCCTTGCCAGGGCGATAGCGAACGGTAAAGTGAAAATCTGCAAGCTCAGCGACCCATCGGCAACCAGTGGCATTTAATTTGGCAGATGTCAGGACGTATGTTAGTGGGTTATTGTTACTAAACACAGTAAAAGTCGGGGCGTAATAGAGAAAGTCTCTAAATTTTTCAGTTACAGCCCATTTGAGGGCTAAAAATTCCAACTTCCCACTGTGTAGATGATAGTTCTTTTCTGCCACTGTCAAAGTCCGGGAACCGTAGGCTATAACTCTTAGCTTTCCGTTTTGATTCTGGTACAGAACTGCTCCCAGACCTTGGTTGGACGCATCTGTGTGAAGTATAAAGGACTGGGAAAAGTCAGGAAATCCTAACACAGGAGGCTGAACTAAACAATCTATCAGTTTTGCAAGGATCCCTTGATGGTTTTCTGTCCACTGAATCAGTTGATTTGATGGCACCACCTGATTCATCCTGCACGTTTCCTTCTTTCGTTTTCCTTTCCCCTGGTCCTTCTTATTATCAGTCTTCCCCTTCAGCAGATCGTAAAGGGGGTTGGCAATCCGTGAGAAATCTTTTATATACTGTCTATAATAGCTGAGCAGGCCCAAAATCTTACGTAAGTCCCCCACAGTGTTTAGTTTCTTTTCCTTGAGTGCTGTCACAGCTACTGTGTCTGCCGGATCTATTCTGCTGCCTTCAGCGGAGATGATCCTGCCCAGATAGCGAACCTTGTTCTTGAAAAACTCACATTTTCTCGGCTTTAACTTGACTCCATGGGCTTTCAACCGTTGCAGGACTCTCCTTACCGCTTCCACCTGTTCGCCAAAAGACTTAGTAAAGACCAGTATGTCATCAAGGTAGGGTATACAAATTTCATCCCTTAGTCCTTCCAAACATTCCTCCATAAATCGTTGGAATGCCGCTGGTGCATTCATTAGGCCAAATGGGATGCGGGTCCATTGATACAGGCCCCACGGTGTAGTGAACGCGGTTAGATGTCTACTCTCTGGAGACATAAAGCCTTGGTGATACGCCTTTCCTTGGTCTAATAGAGAGAACCAGGTATTGCCTCCCAGGCCATCCAATATATCCTGCACTCTCGGTATAGGTTGGCGATCAGGAACGGTCTTGCTTTTCAGGTCCCTATAGTCAATGCACAATCTGAGGCTTCCATCCTTCTTACTGACACACACAATGGGAGACGAGTATGGGGAATGAGACTTTTCCACCCACCCTTGAGTGATCAAATCACGCAGGTAGTCCTTCATTTCCTGATATAAAGGCTTAGGAACTGAAGTGTATGTGCGGGCAACAGGTGTGTTGTCATTCAAAGAAATACTCAGCTGTAATCCTTGAACACAGCCAATGTCATCATCTGATTTAGAGAAAGCATGGCATTCCTTGTGTAACATCTGTTTTACTTGCTGTTGCTGGGGCAGAGTCAAATGGCCCACATCAACTGGAGGGTCCCATGAATCCTTATCCCCATCCACGTCCGTGGTTCCTGGTGGAGACTGAGTGACAGAAGCCGTGGTTGTACTTTGTGGGGTTGGCAAAATAGACTTAACTGACTGCACTATCCCCAGTTCTGTTCTGCCGATGAGCGTGATGCGTCATGATCTGTTCCATTCTGTACACTGATGGTAATCTTTGGGCGAGCACCCTCTTTTAGAATGAGTAGTGTATCAAACAGTTCAAGGCCATCAGGGTGTTGGGGATTAACATGTGGTTCAGGGTCATCTAGCTGCACAAAATGAACAGTGCCGGTTCGTTCACCTTTCTGTTTGCTTTGCCGTTCCGATTCATTAGAACAAGCGACATTGAGTTTCTGTAGTAACACTTTGTCTGTTATAGTGGGGTTGAACAGGTATGGTTGAAGGTCACTTTGGATGCGATCATTATGCAGCCCTGTTAGAACTGTGTGCAAGAACATGTTTTGGACTAGAGCCGGGTCATACTTCAACCCAGAGTCATCTTCCTGAGAGGCGAACAAAATTTTCTGTCTAATGTCAATGACGCGGATTAGAAAGCTTTGTGGAGTTTCTTTTGGGCGCTGAACTTCCGTAGTGAGTTGTTTATATAGTTCAGTCGCATTTTTCTCCTGGTAGTGAGAGCGCAATATATGTCTTAGCACTGGGAGTGTCAGCCCTGCTTTTCCCTCAAGATAACTTCGCAACTGAAACCCTGGCGTGATATCCTTGATGACCGAATCAATTATTTCCTGTTCTGGGTACCCTTTGTTTAATCCACTTTCTATCTGCCGTACAAGACTTGAAAAGGAAAGCCGATCCTTTTGACCTGGATCACCAATTAGACCTGATATTTTGAAGTCTTTTTGCCATACTGAGGTGACCTGCCGCTGTGGTAGATCTACAGAACTCACTGGGTTACGGTCTTTATGTCCCTGTTGGCCTTCCGTATTGTGAGGCATGGCATAACTGATGTGCATGGAGGAAAACGACTCTGACATATTTTCATTTTCTCTTATTTCCCGCATCTTGTTAACCCCTTCTCGAGAAGTCCTTTCCTCTCTCTCAAGCCTGTGTTCAGGACTGTCAACATAAGTCCCCATGAGTACACTCAATTTCTCATTAATTTCCAGTAGCTCAGCCATCCCATCATCCTCGAGCTCCTCTAACTCAGCTCTCAGCATATGGTTACTGAGGATATTTAACAGAGACAAACGAGTTGCATTTGTTTCACCCTCCCTTGTAATGTGAAGAAAGACACAGAGTTCTGCCAGTTTTTCACGTGAAAGTTTGCATAATTTCTCTCCGATTTCCTCCTGGAGACTTTTAAGAGCATCCATTCTTAACAGCCATGTGGGGGTTGTTGAGAGTAGGGTTTACCTTACTGACTTGACGTTGCCACTGCTGGTTATAAACTGAACCTCAGCACCTGCACTGCTCAATCAGATCATCTCACTACTCGCCCTCGTTGCCTCACACTGATGTTTATCCAAATCACTGAGAATGGGATGATGTTGCTAGATGGGTTCTACCGGTCAGGGAGTTAATCCACCCAACATCGATCCCAGCGGAGCCTCCAAAATTGTAGTACTCCTGCAATGAGGAGAAGATTAGTGAAAAGAACAAGACGGACGCATTGCTTCCTCACCAGTGTTCTTACTGTGAATGAAGCGCGTCATGTCTGCTAAAGATCTGGAGATCTGCTGCTTAAAAACAACTGCTAAACATCTTAGAAAGAGCTGTTTTACATCCATTCTAAATCATAAACATCTTACAGACATCTTCTAGATGTCTATATGACGTCTGACAGCAGACATCTCCGAGACGTATTGCAGATGAGCAAACGATGTATTGTAGATGTCTTGCAGATGTAAATGCAGACGTCAAATAGACGTAAACCAGATGTATGTGTGCTATCAGGGAAATGAAATGCAGTAAAACAAAAACTTCATGTTTCTACCGCTAGCAACACCAAACTTTCTGTGAATGTTCATGTTAAATCAGTAACCATTGTTTTCAACACTACAGAATACAGATGATTTCTACTTATAGTTCGTCTTTACAAGGCTTTCTCAATTGAGTAGAAGTTTGATATTATGTGGGTCAACATGATCCTGTTTGTCTAAAAGGCTCTTGATAATTTAATAAAAACATGCTTAAAATGATTATCCATTTATTTGTTTATATCTGTAAAATGTGACCAATAATTAAAAATGTTTATTGACAAATTAACTATGGTTTATTCTTTTGAACATTTACATGCAACAGAGTCTTACATAAAGTAAAACTGTACTACCTCAAATGTTTAGAAGCTGTTTCTGCACTGCAAAGGTAATTGTAATAATTAATCTATGACATATTGTATCTAAAATATCATATTTATATTGACAATTACATTTTTCAAAATAAAAAATACATTAATATTTCTTTATAGATTTTTGAATACATTGTTTAGGAATGACCATCCAGTTAACCAAAAGGCAATACTACAACAACTTAACTCGATCCCAAATTTTCAAACAAGGTATTCTGCACTCAGTCCTCTATTTGTGTTCTTTGGATTTTCTTGCTTTTCTTGTTTTTATTCTTCTTTTAAACCCTTCTGAATTTGTGTTAGAAATGCAGATTTTCTTTGATGCTGATCATTTTTCAGTCTTTTTCCCGTGTTTTGCATTGCGTGGGAAGAGTGGCCGTATTTTCTTTGAAGTGTCATTGGTACAGTGCCTTTTTAACCGAAGACTTCTGTCTTCTTGGTGCATGTTAACATGAAGATCATTTATTTGCAGCTTGATGTGCTCTGGAACGGTCTGCCATCTTTTGACTATTTCAAGAACGTCCTCTAGTTTCTGGAAGTCTGAACTGCTGTCTTGTTGCATGAAATCCAAATCAGCAGTGTCAGTTTGATTGACAGAACAGCACTTTTTTTCATTAATGGTCATGCCAAACAGCTGTTGTGCTAGAATAAGGCAAGGACAAATACTATGGTATGAGAATGTACAACAGGTACAAGAAAAGGCTTTCAAAGTTGCATGGTATGTTCCTCTCCCACAAAGGCTTTCCACACTGATTTCCATTGTTTCGTCACCACAGAGACTGAAGTGACCTTTGTCTTGTAAAGCTTTTGTATGAGCTTCTAGCTGAAGAGCAAAATCAGGGAAGGAATCACTAGGGAAACATACAATTAGTCATTTCTTATAAGACAAATTAAATTATTTTATAAAAGTGAGTACCTAAAGAGTTGAACAGAGTGTAGCAGAATTGTGCCCTCAGTTGGGGTATTTCCACTGAGGTACATCCCTCCACCAATATTTGGCCATCAAGCAGGGCCTGAGCAAACTAAAATACAAATGAAGAGAGCTTTTTAAAACGGTCATGAAATGGAGAATAAAAATGCATACACTTCTGAGCTACAACATAATGATAAGTCACAAGTTAAGCGAATACCGGTGTTCATCTAACATATTAAGGT
>NC_079911.1:2136823-2168200 GCF_024868665.1 Triplophysa rosa
ACCAATGATTCTTTGTGCTGCCTTAACCACACGTTGAAGTTCTCTCAAGTCAGAGGCAGTGCTGCTGGCATACCACACTATCATGCAATAGGAGAATAAACTCTCTATGGTACTGTGATAGAAGTTTTTGAGTAGTTTTGGAGGCAGGTGTCCTCTTTTCAATTTCCTTAAGAAAAACAGTCTTTGCTGAGGCTTTTTCACCAATTGAGATACATGATGTGTCCAAGTAAGATCACATGAAATGTAGATACCAAGAAACTTAAAATTCTCTGCTCTTTTCACCTCTTCTCCCTCTTTATGGAGTGCTGCGTGTTCAATTTTCTGAGATCTTCTAAGATCTTTCCCACTTTAGGATGGTTTTGGTTCGTATCTGTTTCTTTTCCTTTAATGAAGGCCTTTCTCTGTACTTAATTTGATTCCTCACTTGTCTCTTACATCTGAACTTGACACCTGGCACCAGAAAGCAAAGTGTAACCTCTCAATCCATGTATACCATCGTCTGAGTTCTAGCTTCACTTCCTGTTTGTCATTCATCACTTCCTGTTTGTTGGTATTTAGGCCATGTTTTCCATTTGCTCTTTGCAAAGTATTGCAGTTTACTGTCCTACTGAGGGTTTGTTACAATAGTCAGATTTTCATCCAACATTTACTGTAAAAGGCAGCATCCAGTTATCAAACAGTGAATTAAATCATCAGATTTTCTACCCATTCTAATGCTAAATCTGAAAAGCAACTTGATATCTAGACTGTGAATTTATGTGTTGAGTTGCTGCCCGAAAATTGTTTGATTGCACAACACATCAACGTGCAAGTGCAGTGTATAGGTGAGCTATACAAATTTACTGGCATGTTTAATTTACTCTGTAAATTAATAAATGGATTGTGTGAAGCACATACACATCTACATTTAAAGGGATAGTTCACCTCAAAATGAAAATGCTGTCATTATTTACTCACCTTCTTGTCATTTAAAACCTGTATAACTTTCTTTCTTATGCAGAACACAAAAGAAGATCATTTGAAGGATGTTATGAACTACGGCAGTACACATTGGCTGGTTTTGTGTTCTCATATGGCATGTACATTTACATACAAAACTATGACTGGAGCTGTTCTGCATCGTAAATGTAAGCATCTGTTTTTGCACCTACAGCTCACAGAAAACAAGATGTGAACTGAGAACAATGGCTTCACCAAAGTGGCTCTTTTGCAGAAATTCTAAAACAACCAAAGCTTACGCTCCAAAAATGCTGGGTTATTAAGTTTCAAATCCAGCTGTTGGGTTAAACTAGAAAATGGTTTATATTTGACCCAACAATGGGTTCAAACAACTGAGCATTTTAGGTTGAAACAACCCAACAGAGGTTAATTTTTAACCCAACATCTGTGTTTGTCCGATTTTTTACCCAGCGCTGGGTCTGGGCCTGGCACAATACAGATTGTCAGGACAGGCTTCCAACTTCCAACAGTCCAATAAATTCCAAAAAAAACTAATTCAAGCACCGACCTACACATTTTTCCTCATTACAGAAGCTGTTTCAGTCAGATGTTAATTTGAAAGAAAACGCAACCGCAACTTTCAATGCTGACTTCAAAACTTTTGTTCATGATCCAAGACCTTGGACAGGCCATGTGAAGGTGTTTTCCTAACAGTCACTCACTTGCAAAATCTTTCATGAGGTTTCAGCCTTAAGAGGAAGAATTAGGATAGATACTGCATTTTAAGGAAGTTTCCAATGGTGAAATGATACTTCTTAAAATGAGAAGACATTTCCCCAAATCCATTTTGCAGTGAAAACAGGCAGAACATAGGAATCCACTCTTTCGTCAGCTACCAAAGAAAGAGCATGAAGGTTTTTGTGTTTCTTCTGGTAATTTTGGCAGCACATGCCAAGGTATTTGAGAGATGTGAACTAGCGAGAGCTCTAAAGGCCAGTGGCATGAGTGGCTATGAGGGTATCAGTCTGGGAGATTGTGAGTAATCCTCTTCAGTGAATATAGATATGAACATATGAAATATGTGGAATATGAATTCATTTGCGTAATTGTTGTCATATGTATCAATGTATTCATCTTAAATTTTACATTTCTTTAGACAAGAGGCTTGTGAGACATTTTTGAATTTTGTTGGCGAAATTGTATTTTATCATTTTATTTCAAATTTTATACATAACGTTTGTTTTTCTATACCTTAAGGGGTTTGTCTAACACGCTGGGAGTCTAGCTACAACACAGCAGCCACAAATCACAACACAGATGGCTCAACAGACTACGGGATTTTCCAGATCAACAGTCGCTACTGGTGTCATGATGAACACACCCCTGGCCGTACCAGCAATGGCTGTGAAATCAACTGCTCACGTAAGAAATCCATTGACAAAAGTAAAAGACAAAGATCAAATATTATGTTTTGTGATGGGCATATTGTGAGATCAACTTTTTTAATGATGTTTTCATAATTGTCCGTCTGCTCATCTGCCTGCCTGTTTACAATCTTAAAAAAAAAGGATGTGTTAATTATCACACAGTATTTGTGTTATGTTATTTAACACATCTTGCCCCAGTTTAAGCCTTTTAAGACTAATCCCAGACCAAAATTAATTTTGAGCTGTCTTAACTGAAAATAACTTGCCCTTGCACATCTTAAAAATATGTCAGAGCCATTGTTTTGTCTCAAGATGCACACGAGTCATGTTTTTTTTTTTCTAAGGCATTTTAATAAAAGCGACTTAAATAGCCTAAATTAACTAAGGCATAGTCCTGGTTTAGGCTAAACCTTGTCTATGAAACCGGGTCTTTGTGTTATTTTTGTTTGAACTAATTGAAAGGGGCCACAAAAGTTATGCAAAAAGAAGCAATTCTGAAACCATTGATAAGCTTGTTTAAGTGTGTTTCAGATCAATTCTGCAGGACACTTGGCCCCTCGGGAGATAATCTGAGTAACTCTTTTGTAGTCTGCTCCATTCCGGTTGTTTATTCACTTGCGTTTTTCCCAGTTCTCATTTCTTCTTTCTCTTCCTCTTCCCCTTCCCCTTCGTTCAACAATCCCTGATTATAACCTGTATGCATTCTACCTCCTTCTGGGAGTGACAGAATTTGTGCCATGTATTTACCATTGTTGCTCTTCTCTGCTGAAATGCGTCACCTCTTCCTCTTCCAGAGCTGCTGAGCAATGACATTTCTTTGTCTGTTAACTGTGCAAAGATCATAGCGAGAAAGCAAGGCATTTCTGCATGGTAAGTTAGATTGAGTTTTAGCATTTGTTTTTATGTGTGGGCTTTTAAAATCTCCATTAAAATGGAGAAAGTAAATGAACTTTTTTAAACCAAATAATTCACCCTATTTTTGTTTAGGTACGGCTGGCGTTATCACTGCCAGAACCAAGATGTGAGTCAATATATTGCAGGATGTGGACTTTAAAGGTTTTTCCAATATCCACGAACCAAATAAATTAAAAATGTTCTTTTCCTTTCAAAGACACACGATTAATGTTGTTCCCAAAGATTGTATTTCTTGTATATAATAAGTTTACTTACTATTATGTAAAAGAAAAAATACTATTCTATACAGTATATATATATATATATATATATATATATATATACACTGTATAAAGAAATGCCTAAGTTTGATCATCTTTGGCTGATGATTTTATTGGATAATTTGAAGTGAAACATTTGATTAGTACATGCATATATACCCTTTCAATCAAACTCACAACACCGCCTTTGCAAGAAATATACTCAACAAATTGAGCAATTGTCTACAGTAGTTACAAAGGTACAATGTGCAATAAAAATCATGTAATTTGTTGAAATAAATATTGTGTGAAGAGTGCAAGATTATGAGAATTGTTTTGAATGTGTCCACTAATGCAGTATGATTATCACATATGTTCAGTTTTTATATTTACTTGCTAAAAAGGCTTAAACTGTAAGAATGTATTTAATTCCCAGAAGGATATCCAAAGTCAAATGCAAAAAAAGCTTAAATGATATTTGAAATTCTTTAATATTCTTACTGAAGTTTTGCATCACTATGCTCGACAGATTAATTAAATAAAAAAAATCTGTAGCATTTTCTTAAAATATGAAAGCAAATCTGATTTTTACAAATAGCAATATTTTAGTTAAAAAATATTTTACAGCCATTTTAAAAAATATTCTCCATTAGGACAATTAAAGATGACTGGGGCAGAAAACAAAATTAATATTTTGGCAAATTCATTTATTTCTCTACATGACTCCACATAAACAGCACAATCAGAATGTCAATAAATCAGGTGTTCTATTATGTATGTAAATCAGCTAATGCCAGTGTAATACAGTATTTATAGCAGCAAAGGTATTAACTAAGGAGCATCTTATGACTATAGCCGTGGCGATTGTACCTGGTTTGCCTTTTGTTGATATGCAGTTGTTACTACAGTCAAGCTGTGCAGTGGTGGGGAATGACGTCATCTAGTGGTGAAGGTTGACAGAAGACGTGGCCAAAAGGAGCCCTGACTCGTGTTGAAATATTGTCCCTAACCTTATTTACTCTAAAGTAGGTGGTCTTCCCTTTTTATTAGTATGTAACTATAATATTACAAAACTGCCCCTCAAACTTTCAAAAACAAATGCTTTTGGTTTGGCACATAATTTATAAACATAATTTTAGTCCACATTGTTACTATATTTGGAATAATTGTAATATTCTTTATAAAAACAAATCTTTGTTTTTCCCAGATTGGGCCAATAATAATATTAATTTGGTTTCTCAATTAATCAGACCTGATGGATATTTGTATTCTTATTTTGAATTTCTAAACATCTAATTTACCTGTTAACAGAAATATTACTTATCGGACGAAAGACACGTGAGCAGAATATTTCGGATTATAACCTGCAAATTGAAGGCTGCACTGTTACTCCAACAAATACAGTTAAAGACCCCAGCGTTATATTAGACAGCAACCTCAAATGTCACAAAAACAGCCTTCTTCCACCTTAGAAATGTTGCCAAATTGCGAAATATTTTATGTGTGGCTGACGCAGAGAAGCTTATTCATGCATTTGTGACCTCAAGACTTGACTACTGTAATGCACTGCTTAGTAGTTGTCCTGAATCATCAATAAACAAACTACAGTTAGTTCAGAATGCAGCTGCCAGAGTTCTAACCAGGTCCAGAAAATACGATCACATAATGCCCATCCCGAGGTAGGGAGAGATTCCGCCAGGCCCAGATGAACGTCATATGCCCATCCCCAACTAGAGATTACACCAGCTACATCGAAAAATCCCGTGCCATCCTCCTGCGAGAGCCTGCGGACTGACTGACCATCCAGCTCCATCCAAGGCAATGGATCACCACCCAAGAGAAAGGAGACCACCTGACCGGCCCAGCTCAGACAATTCCATCCCCAACCGAGAGCAAAGACGGACTGTCACATTAATGCTAAATTTACAATACTTGGTATTTAATGCTAAACTTACATCACATGACAGCAGTTTGAAGTCATGGCTGCACTCAGTGACTTTGATTGGAGGTTGCTGGGTGGGTGTTGTAGGGAGTGGGGGGGCTTGTTGGTTGTGGTTCGGGGCGTTTCATTTGTTGGGACTGTGTAGGTCTGGTCTGGTTGGTCTTGTTTTGTGGTCGATGTCGGACAACAGAGGAATAAAGTTAATTACGCCATTACTACTTTTCCCTGGTTGTCCCTCTGTTGTCTGTTGTTGATCACGGAATGGGACCGGGTTGGACCTGCACGGTTTCGGCGGGTGGGGCTTCCTGGGTCGCGGCTCGTGGGCTCTCCCTGTTCTTCATGGACGTTGCTCGGTGGCTTTGGTCGGGGTCACTGAGTGCAGCTATGACACGTCAGAGGAGATCTGGCCCTCCCGGCTGAGCCTGGTTTCTCCCGAGGTTTTTTTTTCTCCATTTATTCATCATTGGAGTTTGGGTTCCTCGACACAGCAGAGCAGTGTTGGCTTGCTCACCGGGAGACTGCATTTATTTATTTATTCATTTATTTATGTTTTACCTTTCTGTGTTTTTCTTATTTGCTCCTGTAAAGCTGCTTTGGAACAATGCACATTGTGAAAAGCGCTATATAAATAAAATTGAATTGAATTGAATTGAACCTGTTACTCCACGAGATTTTGCGTAGCCTAAATCCTGATGGGGTCATAAAACTTCTTAAAGATTCAGCCAGATCCTCACTTTCTCTATCTTTAATGCATCCCTTTAATACTATGAATGGGAATATCAGTTTTTTATCCAGTTCCTCTGGTCGTAATAAAAATGTAGAAAATTATTTCAATCTGAGCTGGTTTCTGACCCATATTGTGTCCTATTGAAATGGCCAATTTGATGATATTATGGAAAAAAGTGTGGACACTCCAGTCGGTCCCTAATTTGTTTTCTCCTTTTTGCCCCAGGATGTTCTTTCCCCATGCTCCCTCATGAGTCCCTCATTGACATTTGCACCTGTTCGTCATTATTGACTGTCACCTGCACCCCGGACACTATGTACTCTCCTTTGCCCATTGTGCTTTGTCAGGTCTTGTTGTAAGTTAGTCTTTATCTAGTTCCAAACCCTTATCCCGTGGATGGTTTTGCTCATGTTATCTTGTTCCGTGGATGTTTTTGCTCGTGTTTGTACCTTGTTCTGTAGATTACTTACCCTTTTTGGATTACCTGAAGAAGAATGCTGAAGAAGAATCCATTCATCATCTTTTCTGGGAATGTACATATGCTTTATTTTGGAACGATTTCCATATCTTTGTCTGTTCTTTCTTACAAATTGTTAAACAATATATTTTATTTGGTTGTCATAGTTTTGACAAGAATGTTAAAGATCAATTTTTTTTATTCTTTATTCTACTTAGTAAATTCTTTTTACACAAATGTAAATTTCAAGGTGCTAAGCCATACTTTTTTTTGTAAAGATCTTAAGTCCCAGATACTCTCATTGACTCCAGCAACCCCAAAGCCCTAAAAACGTTGTGTCATTCACATTATATTCTAATTTTGTAACTTTGTAATATTTGTCTGTTTACCTCTGGCATTGTATTTGTTGCGATAAAAAAAATTATGACGTGTCCAATAAGGAGTGTCTAAAAGTGAAAGTAAAAACAGAGTGAAGGCAAGAGAGCAACAAAAAAACAGCATGAAGGTTTTTGTGTTTCTTCTGGTCATTTTGACTGCAAATGCCAAGGTATTTGAGAAATGTGATCTAGCGAGAGCTCTAAAGGCCGGTGGCATGAGTGGCTATGAGGGTGTCAGTCTGGGAGATTGTGAGTAATTCACAATTTTTAGTTCAGTAGCTCATAGTTTATGTTTGAGGGATTTTTGTAGAGACAATACATTGTTGGTAGTTTGTAATTTGTAGTTTTATACAGATGTTCAGAATATTCTTCAAAATGTTACTATTTTATTATTTTGTATTCTTCTATACCTTAAGGGGTTTGTTTAATACGCTCGGAGTCTAGCTACGACACAGCAGCCAAAAACCGCAACAAGAATGGCTCAACAGACTATGGGATTTTCCAGATCAACAGTCGCTACTGGTGTTATGATAAAGATGACACACGTGGCCATCCCAACAATGGCTGTAAAATCAACTGCTCAAGTAAGAAATCCATTGACAATATTAAAACATTAAGGTCAAATATTATGTTTTGCATGCATTAAAATGGTGGAAGCTGTCTCGAGATTGCGGAGGTAAGAGAAGGCAAGAGGCAGTCTAATGGGGAGGGAAGACAAACAAAACTAAGCACAAAACCAGACAGGCATGATATAGATATCTGGGCGTGACAGCATTTATGTAATGCATTCACCATTGTTGTTGTCCCTGCTGAAATTGATCACCTCTTCCTCTTCCAGAGCTGCTGAACAATGACATTTCTTTGTCTGTTGCCTGTGCCAAGATCATAGTGAAACAGCAAGGCATCTCTGCATGGTAGGTTACAGCAGTGCTATCATGTTTATGTGTTTGTCTCTAAAAACATATATTCGAATAGAGCAGGTAAATTAATTGTTATTTTTAAAATAAATAATCCACCTTCTGTTTGTTTAGGTAAGGCTGGCGCGACAACTGCAAGAACAAAGATGTGAGCCAATATATCGCAGGATGTAGACTTTAACTTTCATACTGTATTTCTATGGGTCAAATAATGTTACTTTATTTGCAAAGGTGTGATTCTCCATATTTTCTATTTCTTGAGCATGCATCATTTCAATTAACTACAATAAACTCTAATAAACTTTACTAGCTTGAAATGATCAAAGTAAAAAAACGTGCAATTATCTATTATGAACAATTACATTTCATCAGAGGTTGTTTAGATAGTATTATGATCTGGTAAGGACCAGATTATGTATTATGACCTAAAACCTTTCAAAGATTCAAAGAGCGTATAATTCAAATACTGTACTTTCTTTTCACAGAACTGTATACTTACTTAAAATGCACAATAAAAATGTATAAACATCTCCAATCCCATGTTAAATGTTCATGTTGTCTTGTTTTACTTTTATATTATTTCAAACCTGTTTAAATGTTTCAGAATTAAACAAAATTACAAGTAGACCATGTTTGGTACTGGGTATGAATCAGGTAGTTCTCTGAGAACTAGGCGGCCATTTTATCTGGTTGCATTTGCACTGGTCAGAAGCCTGATGTGGCATTCAAATACATGAACAACTGGAGGACACTTGTGTTTTTGTTGTTGCGTATTTCATAATAATAGAGATAGAACATAGACAGAATATTATGTTAGAATATAAAAATGCGGGTTACTTCACGTATATTTTATGTGTTTTGAGGTCAAATGACGTCAACCTGAAACCGTACTTTACAGCTTATAAATCATTATTACGGCCTCACCGTTTTTATTTTCCTTAAAGATAAATAAACTATACAGCCTCCATGTTTCCCAGATGGCCTCCTCTTCAGTTTAAATTCAAGTCATCCTCAAATATATAATAATAAAAGGCTGTTGCAGGCTTTAGGATAATGCCTGTTGTTTATTTGAATGATACCCTTACATGGTAATGCAATACAGTACCTCGTTGAAATCAGTCAGTTTACCTATTGGCACTATGTGTGTATATGTGATACAGAGTATGACTGAGAAACTTCAGCTAAAATGATTTGAGCTTTTTACCCAACACATAAAAGCTAAAAAATAGATTAAGAAACACAATACAATTGGATAACAGCTAAGCAGCTTTCACGACCACTCATTAATATTCCTTAATGTTTGTGAAACAATATTTTCCGTCTAGTATGACTGGAATATTTATTTTAAACATTGTATAAAGACAAGAGAGATACAGTATAGCTTGATTTCCCATTCACATCATGTTAAAACAGTGTATATTTAATGCTGTGAGGATTAATGATAAATAGTGTTCCAGTAGTGTTATATCACTATGATTATTTAACAGATTCATAGCAAATCACATTAAAATCAAAACCATGACATTAGCAAAAACCTTAAGACAATCTAATACAATAAAGTTAATTCGGCTTAATAACACATCAAAAGGTAAAACAATGTTACAAATGAAACTGTTATGATTACAGATACACATACAGTGAACATCATTCAACATAAACAAAGGTGCTTCTTACACCGTGTCTACACCGGACGCGACCGGCGCGATGCGACAAGACAAAATACATTAGATAATAGATAATAATTTTGTCCACACTGGATGAGGCGCGGCACGACGCGACAAACCCATTAAGAACAAGCAGGTTGTCATGTCGCATCGCGCCTGACGCGTCTGGTGTAGACACCGTGCTAGAAAATTCTAACAGGGTCTACACCAGACACGGCGCGACAAAAGAACACATTATAATTTTTAAATTTTCCACACTGGATGTGGCGCGGCAATCCCATTAGAACAAGCTGTGTGTAGTGTCAAGTCGGTCGCATCCGGTGTAAATCAAATTTTAAAGGGAAGCAAACAAAACAGAAATAGTAGTAGGCTACATTAAAAAAAAACATAGCATTTTAGGTCAATCTGAGAGGAAGCTGAAATGAAAAGTGTATATTTTTTAAAAGTATATATAAAAAAACATTTGCAATACTAACAAAAGTCTTAAAGACAGTCATATGGCTCCACACAGTAATGTTTGGAATTGAACTTCCATGATGATGAAGCGATAAAATAACCAGAAAGTGAATGAGGTGACACAAAAAACATTGTTGTCAAAATGAGGAATATCACATAACCCAAAGTTGTAAATGATTGTCTGCTGTTCAAAAATTACATCATCTATCAAGTTTCCCCCAGGACACAAAAAGACTTTGGTTTTTATAGCAATGTTACCTACTAAATGCACCATGGATGGGTAGTTATACATTGAACACAACATACAAATATATAAAAAAAAACAGAAACCATATAAAACAATAAACACGTAAATAAAAAAATTACCACACAACTGTATATATTTTTAGTGTACAAACCTTGACTTAAAATGATTCACTACTGTAGAATATTGGAGTAAAGATTATGTTAGTGCCGACGAGTCCAGAACAAATCCAATCAGTCTGTTTAATAAAAAAACATCAAGACTCTATAACAGTCCGTGTTTTAGGTAAATAAAGATCATAAGGATAATCCACATAGCTAATATCAGCAGAATAACTGCTCTGAAGTCTGTGCTGATGGTGAGGAGTGAAAATGTTTTGAATTGTATGACCAAAAGTCGACATGTTTGCAGTAATTCCATGTTTTACAGAAAATATCCAAAGATTTAAGTTCTCTGCACACACACGCACACACAAACAGCAGCAATCCTCCACACTACTTATTGCTAGTCTCAGAAAAACGTCATCACTCAATGTATCCCCTCACTTTTAGTTCATAGGTTAAAAACCCTGCCCACCCTCATTCTGTTTCAAACCTGTGTGCTGTTGTGTTTGGCATGATCATGTTTTGGGTTAAGAAACAAAATGAATGGGAGACTTTGTCTCCAATCAAAAAAAAAGTAATTAAGGCCCTAAATTGCACAGCCGGACAGCAGGCCTTCTGGCTGGGAGTTTTGAAGGAGCATCCAATCATTCATGTCTTATTGCGAGTGAACATGCGCTCGCCCCTCAGGGTGAGGTGCTGAAGCTGGTACTGCAGCACCTCCGTGTCCGCTGGCTCCCTGAGACTCATCTTGTCCAGGTTGAGGTAGTCCAGAGACTTTGAATGCATCCGCTTGCTCTTCAAAAGGCAGACGGGAAGGGGACCACGTAAAGCCTTGCTGGACTCCCCGGCCACCATGGATTTCAAGCAGCTCTCACCTGAACTCGGCATGCGTCGTCTCCTGCGCCCGTTGATTGCTGGGATGTCATACGGTTGGTAGTAGCGGCTTTTGGCTTTGTAAATCCGAGAGGTCCTGTGGAGACCTAAATCCACAGGCTTTTTCACGGGGCTGGACAAGGCCTCTGTGTGGCTGTTCTCTGGACTAGACCACTTGTGGGCTAATTTAAGAAGCTCCTCACCAGTAGTGAAACCCACCATATAGTTTGAATTGATGTGAAGGATTTGGTATCCTGAGACAGTACTTTTAATGGGGGAGCAGGGAGTGCTGGAGCAGCGGGGCTTGTCGGCCTCAGGTTTTAAGGTGGTTTTGACCTCAGCGGCAGGTAGAATGGATACGGGTGTCCTGGACACTCCACTGACGTCCATCTCCATCTTTAATGACATGACCTGGCTGAAACATAGATGAAGATGGACATGATGAAAATAACTGTATATGTTAATGTGTTTTACTTGCTAAATATGCTCAAAGGTGTCCTGGATGGAGGACCCCTAACACTGTCAGATAACGGAGAAAATGTGCAGTACTTGGGGTCCTTCAGGACAGGTCCAGGAAATACTGCAATATGTGATACAATGCTTAAATGTTGCAATATAATGTCACGAGACGTGACAAGATTTCCAGTTTGGGTTTGTGAAGCCTGTGTGCAGATATTCTGCGTTTAGCCACCAGTGATTTATTATGTTTAGACCCAAACAAAATAAGATAAAAATATTACCCAATCCAGAAGCCGTTACATCACAGTTGGACAGAAAACACCATCGCAATTTAAACAAAGAGAGGAGACCAAGATTACTAGATCTTAAGGACCTATTTTTGAGGGTGAATAAATTATGGTCTTTAAATGTAACTTTGGGTGACCTATTCCTTTACATAGATTTTGGTTTTGTGGTTCTGTAATGTAAATGAGACTCTCGCTATCTCGCTAAACAGTATAAATTAAACTTTAAGATCCTATTTGGATTATGATCATTTTTGTCATTATTCTGTCTCAAGTTGGATTGGGATGTAGGCAAGTTCTTTATTACTGTTGCTATTTATTAAATGAATGAAATGAAATTGACATTTTGTTTGGGGTGAGGGAGAATGTCAACCATTGGCCAACCTAAGATACACATCGACACAAAATGGACTGATGTTAAAATGTATAAGGCCCCATTTTTACCCGATACTTTACTCGCATGACCGTTTTTAATAAAGAGGGAAAAAATCAAGAAATATCCACATGTATTCTTTCTTTAACGTCTGTCGTTTTTTTGTACAGTGCATAACAAACGCACTTTAACACAGTAGAGAGATTTATTTTGCTGACGCAATATTAATGTCGAATCATATCAGAGGGTTTAGTAAGACCTCTGTGAGGGAAGGGATGAGCAGGTTTGATCCTCTTTCTCCTCCTGCGCATGATGCTCAACGCGAGAGACTCAAACACTGCGCTTTATGCAAATAAAGATGCTTCAATAGACAGCTTCCATCGTCATGTATAAAGTAAAAGAAACAACATATACATTTGGATACACAACCATCATTCTGTCCAGCATCATCTTTCTTCGGGTCTGTCAGATCCACTGCCACCATTTCGCGATGTACATCAACACGGAGATTAAACATCACAACCGCGCCGTACACACATACACGCGCTCTATTCACTGATTCTGCTGGTATGTTAATGATCTGAGGGTGAATGAAATGAAGCAAAGCGTGTAAATTCAAACCTGTTCATCAAAAGCTCACACCTGGGCTTGACTGAACCACAGCAAAGATTCCTGACAGCGCTCAGCGTCAATGACGTCACCGATCACGTGCCACGAGCTGCTCGACGCTAGTCACATGATTTGGGCCGCATTAAAGTGATTTTGTAATTACTATTTTAATTTTATATTGTTTTTATGACAGCTAATAATAGAAATGTCTGTTCTAACACTTCTAATACTAAAATACACATTATATATGTATATTAATCATATATTTGTGGTGTACATCACTGTAAAAAAAATCTGGCCCCAATTTAAAGGGGCGGTTTCCCAGACAGGGATTAGGTTAAACCAGAGCTGTGTCTGAAATCGCTCCCTATCTCCTGTATAGTGCACTATATCGGGTGTCCGCCATTTTGTAGTGGTGAGTCGTCCGGAACCTGATTGAACTACTTAATTCCCTACATTCGTTCACTTTTTTTACCCACAATGCACTCTGATTTTGAGTGTAGGCTACATTTGATGTACACTCGCTCATTTATTTCCCACAAGACGACCACTTAATTAGAAGGGAGGACACTGACCGTTAATGCCACGAATGTGATTATACTGTACATGTATGTTCTTGTTGACAGTTATTTTCTACTTTCAAAGAATGAGCAGATTAAATGAATGTAATAAACAATAGTGTTTTATTTTAAATATATTAAATACATTTATTGAACGTGATAAATAAGCATGCCTGCAAATAAATGTGACGATTGTTTTGTTCTCTTGTTCTCTTTCTCTGTGTCCGAAATCACTCACTCATTTTCATTCACCTCTTCCCCATAGGCAGGGGCGGTTCTAGAGGGGGCCAGTGCCCCTGTGTCAGCACACTTGGCCACCCCACTGGGCGCCTAAATCTGGAATCGTTTCTGGAATTTTTTACCACAACAGAGCAATTTCGGGTGCAATGCACAGTTTGTTGTGTGAGTGGCAGTAATGATGCTTGTGTGCCAAAAGGAAGATTACACAAGCAAGACGCAAACAATGTCAAGTCTGTGCGCCTTCAGTGAGATTACGTCTACATACAGGTAATGGAAATATTTTGTAAAAATATAATGAAAATGCATATCATTACACATCATATTAAAATACTGACCTATATTTTCCGGTGTTGCGCATTTTAAATCTACATATAAAGCAGTCGTGACTCGTGCCTATACAAAGGATCAGCTGCTGCCAGAGAACGTGTTAACACACTAAAGAAATTTTATTTGTTAATGAAATGAGATCAAATGCAACTTACATTTATTGGGGTGAATGTTTGATAAAATGCACTTTTGCTTATAATGAAAATAAATGGTCTTTCATTCCCAAGGAATTAGCAGAGTTAAAGTAATCAATACAGCTTTCTATACTGTCCTGTATATTACTTGTGGTGTATTTGAGAGTCGAGCTAGGTTTCATTTACACATTTTCATAATTTTCCCATTTGCAGTTAAAATGAAGAGAAAAAATCCTAAGGACATAATGTCCTTTTTTAATAAGAAAACTAAAGATACTAGTCAGTCAAGGCTGGAGAAAGAAGATGCTTTTGAAAAAGAGTCAGAAATGCACAAAAGCTTAGAGAATGAAGAAAGTCCAGAAAAACAGGGGACCCATCAGCAAGGTGATTTAGTTGTGCAGAGAGACAACTTTTGTAACCCTGAAATTCCATGTGAAAAACATGAGTTTTTACATGAGTATTTAGTTAACCCCTTACCCGCTGTCTGCGTCTGGGTCCTCTGTACCTTTGTCTCCATGTCACACCCCGAGAAGCGTGACAGAATGAACCAGCCAATGTCAGACCCAGCAGACAGAGGGATCTCAGCGGGAGGGGTCGATACCGCCGGGCTCCCTTCCAGGGTTGAGGTCGTCGGATTCCCCTCCAGGGTTGAGGCCGCCGGTGTCCTGTTCTCGCCGCAGATCCCTGCCGGCATCCCAGCTGGTACCCAGGCCTGTCGAGTCGACCCCTTGTCTTGTTTGTTGTTTCTGTCCTTGTTTGGCCATCAGAGAGCGCTGCCCAGCCGTCGGAGATGCTGCCCAGCCGCCGACATCCTGTCCTGTCATGTCGACATCCAGGCCTGCCCAGCCGGTGATAGCCGGTCTCCCAGTCGGCCATCCAGCCGGCACCATGTCCTGTCCAGCCGGCCATCCAGCCGGCGCCACATTTTGTTTCGTGTGGGTGAGTCCTTGTCCTGTTAGTGTTGTTAGACTTTTGTAATATGTAGTAGATGTTATTTTTAGTCTTGTTTAGTGTAGTTAGTCTTTGTCCTTTTGATACCCATGTTTTGTTATGTTATCCCCACGTGGGTCTTTGTTTTGTATTTATATTTTATTAAATGTCTTGTTAACCCCTTACCAGCTGTCTGCGTCTGGGTCCTCTGTACCTTTGTCCAGTGGCAGAGCCAGACAATTTTCATACGGGTGGCCAGACTGAGACCATAGCTCACACAGGGGTAGCACAGAAACATCATCTTTTTTTTCCCTATGTGGCAAGTCACTGTGGATCTAGTAGTGTTTCTTAGTCACTCACTCATTTACTTAAACAGGTAGTGATTGCCATGTAGAATTACATCATGAAGATCCACATAAGCTTTTTAATGTATTACTAAAACTGATTTAAAAAAAAGATCTGAAACAGTGTGGCATTGCAGAAGGTGGTATTTTTTTAATTGGTGATAAAGCTCACACCATAATGACAATTTACACGACATAAGAATATACCAGAATGCACTTTTATCAAACAAACATTACAATATCACAGAACACACTCAAACTTACATAAGTCATATTCTTCGGTTAAAATGATGACACTAATATGTCCTGATATCACATCAAAACCACATTTTTGAAATAAGATTCTTGAAATGTTATCATTTAATGCAAACAGATACAAACAGTAACACTGCAGTAACTTCTGGATTGTGGTTGGCATCCTGTAACCTACCTTGACATCAACTTTGCAGAGCACACTCTGGGGGATCTACTCCACCATCACTGTCACTATCTGAATTGGCAGGTTGATCATCTGTTGGTAAAGACAGAAAAGTTAAAATTGTCAGCATGCCAGATTTTAAGATAATTAACTTTTTCCCCCCACTGATATGGCTTTGAAAAGTAAATTGCACATCGGCTGTTGAAGGCAGAATCCTGTAAGTACTTCAGCTAATAAGGCAGGTGGTGTACTATGGAATTCCAAAAGTGACAATATAAAAAATAAATAAATACAAAAATAAATCCATGAAGAAATGTAAAAAAGCAAAAATAAATGAGTATTTATACTTTTATTTCCTTATTTATGGGTAATTATATATTTTTTCACGCTTATTTATTTTTTCATTTATTTATTTATACATTTATTTATTTCCACTTTTATTTATTTCCACATTTATTCATGTATATATGTATTTATTCCTACATTTATTTATTTTTACATTTATTTATTTCTACATTTATTTATTTATGTATTTCTTTGTCTGTATGCTAATGAGTGGGGGCGTGTTTCACCTCAGACATTAGCAATCGATCTCAGAGCGGCGGTGCTGAAGCTTTGAGGCCACAGGGACACCTTGTGGTGTGACCAAACGAAACGAGGTTGACGAAGTTGCATAGAGAAGGCAATCTAGTCATTTAATATCACCCTAACTGTATGTAGATAGGGTTACCACACATAGCCTACATACTCTTTATTAGGGACATTGCCGTAAAACATTATTCGGTCGAGATTTCTAAAATGTCTTTGCACACATGAACAGAAACTGCACAACAACAGGTCTCTATAGACACTTGGAAGAATACACTTGACATGGAACGTAAATGTATCCACTAGTGATCACATTATTGTAAATGCTGATGGAGCTGATAAGAACTTAGTTGTTTGTCGATGGATCGCACAAACAGTCAGAAGCCAAGAAACAGGCATTTCACTAGTCTAGCAAGCTTATGTCAATGCGTTTGACGCGTCGCAAATACAGTTTACATTCGAGATTGTGGCGTGAACTTTATGATGCATAGTCATACGGTGCTTTGAATCGCTTAATTAACTATGTATTAAGGATCGATGTCGGCATTACCACTGCAAGTGTTTTAGAGAGGCGATTCTAGAAAGCGCAATTCAGTTGGAGCAGAAAGTGTAACCAATGTAGATCAATTCTCCATGGCAGTAGAGCGTCTAGTTAATTCATGTCGTCGTGGGTTCGGGATGCTGTCTAGAACTTTTCTGTCGAATATCAGTTGTGATAAGGTATTTATTTGTATAACCTGATTAAAATGGCTGTTCAAGTCATACATGTACAAACTTTTGCGCTTAATTGCACTTGATGCTACAACGATCGAGATGATTATACAGATTGACGCGAGATAAATGACAAATTCTTCAAAATCTGTGCGAGTCAGGGGGTGCTAAGGTGGTGACCAAGTTCCGGTTACAGGTCCTCTGCCAAAGAGGTGCATGAACGACCTCAGCAGATTCGTCGATTCTGAAAGCACAAGACGACTTGATATTAAGATGTCTAATAAACACAGACTTTCTTGTTACATGATTTTGACATTCTTGTTAAGATTGCAAATTATTGGTATGATCGCCCGTAACGGCTGAAGCGAGGTGAAAAAATAAATAAAGCGATTTGACACGGGATTCGTACCCATACAATAAAGGAGGCAGCGTGTCACTACGGTAACAATCACACTAAGCTATTTCGCAATGCTAGCTGCTGCGGATCTTTGCAATAATATCAAGATGTCACACAACAATATGCAGCTGGATGAATCAAGGGAATATGCCCGTTTTAACTTGTGACCTCTGTGTTATTTATCTCTTATGGAATGTAGTTTACGAGTACCGTTTAGTAACCACGTCTTTTTAGAAGGAATGGTTTCCATTTGATGGCCCCTGTAGTGAAAGAACGATGCTCATTACTACCGTGTTAACTTGTGACTTAAGTTCACTATGTCTCAATTCATTTACATTATGTTACATCATGTTACATTAAATCTTTACGCTTTTTCTAACCGAAAGGCTGCTTATAACTATCACTTTGACAAAGCGTTAGCTTGCGACTTCGGTTTACAAGCTCATCTGTGTAGTTAAACCTTATTACATTTTGTGCTTTATGATTTTCACCAGTTGAACTGTAACGCCACCATACCATAGCACCCTCTGACTCGCACAGACTTTGAATGTGCTGCAAAGAGGCTAACAACCGAGGGAGAACTTTGTCATTTATCTCGCCGTCAATCTGTATTGAAATTCCTTGATTTTAAATTCTTATTATGTGATGTGGACTACAAGTGATTTGCTGCTTGGTTATTCGGTAGTCTCAGCTTGTGGTTAAAGTGTCTTGTGATAATTTCGCGTAGATGTTTAATTTGTGATGTGATATGCGTGATAGGGAGTTTACTACTTGTATTTATTTCCTCATGAGAAAAAGATTAGTGTGCTGTGATGTGAGCGTCTCAGTTTTAATATACGAGTTTTAGATGAGTATAGTTGAGGGAGTCGTGATTGAGATGCTATATGCTTATCTCGTTGGATGAGGCAAGAACTCTAATTTATATAGACTAGCCATGTAGTTGTGAAATATAAGAATAAATATATATAGTGGAATCAATCATGAGAGATTCTGTGGGATGATAATGATGGTTGTTGTTTACTAAGAATGGAGAAATCATTTATGTGCATTAAGACTATGGTATGTTGAATGAGTAAGATGGAAGGAAGGTTAGATGTATTGCTCTAGATAAAACAGATGATTTAATAAATTAATTCTTAGATTAATTTGTTATTATAATAGATTCTCGATATTGAATAAAACTAAAATTGGTATATGAAAAGAAAAGTTAAAGCTAAGATCAATAATAGCTAAAACGAATTATTTTGTTTTATCAAACCATTCATTCCTGTATTTATTTTCATATTATTACATTTATTCGTTTATATATTTATTTATTTATACATTCATTTATTTATAATTTTTGCAGGTTTAGTCCTCCATACCTGGTAACCCTGATGCACACACATAGATGCAATGCGCATGCAGGACAAGAAACACGTATGAGGCACACACATGTAATTAACCCAGCAACACATATATAACACCCAGGCAGGAATGTGAATGCAGGGCTCGACATTAACGCTTGTCCGGGACAAGTAAATGTTTCGTAAGTGAGAGAGAATTTTACTTGCCCGACCGGACAAGTAACTTGAAAAAAAGAACAGTGCGACATATGTAGAATAATAAGAATACATGCATTAGACAGAGCTGCGTGTTTGTCGTGGTTGTGCTTGTTTGTGTGATAATAATCAATGCGCACCGCACTGAGTCCACGCGGACGCGGAATCCTGTTATTTAATTGTCCTCTGGCTGTTCTGTGTGAATTATGTGCACAGTTTAACATACAACACGAGTGATGGTCGAGTATTTATCTGCGCTGCAATGTATGAGGATATGAACACACGAACTTCATCTCCAGAGTTGCTCTGAGAGTTTATTTTACGAGCGTTTTAGTGTTTGAGTGAAGCTATCTGCAAACAAGCGTCTTCCCAAAGACCCGTCAAAATAAAAGTCCCGTTAAATTGAACACTCGGACAAAAAATACTGTTGTGTACTATTGGAAATTGAAGTGCCCTTGTAGTAAATTGATTAACACTGTACACTATAGTAAAGTTAAAAAACAATATAGTAGGAATTTTACTGCAGTTTACTATAGTAAATACCATAGTAACCTACAGTAATTTATGTGGATAAATATACCACTATCGTATAGTAAAAAAAGGAAAAACACAGAACTTAGAAATATTAAAACAAATTTAGGTAATCTAAAAATGATATGGCCCTAATTTATTCATATGTATGTAACATGAATGTCTTTTGTCAGTTATCTGCCTATTAATAATGAACTACACTTGCACATTTCTGCCTGTGCTACCAAACTTTAAACCTCTCTAGCACCAGTGCTATGTGCAAAAAAGTTAACTTACAGCCTTAACACTAATAATAATTACTGCTTGCCTTTGTTTTATAGCAGTCACGGAGAGTAGGCCTATAACCAAATTCAGGCGGCCAAAGCAGGCACTAATTAAAATGCTTAGAAGCAAACTTGACCAATCTAAATCCGAAACAATTATATTGATTATATTATATTATAATTCAAATGAAATATCTTTTTTTATCGTTGGACAAGTAATTTTTGTACTCGGACAAGTGAATGACAAATTTACTTGTCCGAAGGACAACCACACGACAATGCTTAATGTCAAGGCCTGGTGAATGCATGCTTGCTAACATGAATGTGCATGGTCGACCGGCCCATCCAACCCTTGTTCCTTATTACAATTCATAAACAGAACGTAAGGGAATGTAACAAGGAGGGACTATGAAGATCCCACTCCTAAAACAAAATGTGCTACTGAGGTTTTGGTGACATCCAATCGGTAGTAACACAAAAACGTATAGGGAGAAGCCCAGCTGGCAGCAGAGCAGATGTCCTGCAGTGATACTCCCCTGAACAAAGCCCAAGAGGCAGCTAAGCCCCTCGTGGAATGAGCTCTGATGTTTCGTGGGGGCTGCACTCCCTTTGATTCATATGCCAATGCAATTGTGTCCGCAAGCCAATGTGAGAGGCGCTGCTTAGATATAGGACTCCCCTTGTGAGGGGGTGCCCATGAAATAAAGAGCTGGTTGCTCTTCCGGAAAACCCTGGTCCTGGTCATACTGTATATGTCTGTAATGCACGAACAGGACACAGAGCATTCAGCCTCTGAGAATAAAGAGCTGGTTGCTCTTCCGGAAAACCCTGGTCCTGGTCATACTGTATATGTCTGTAATGCACGAACAGGACACAGAGCATTCAGCCTCTGATCCTCCGCAGAGGAAAAAGGCGGAGGGTGAAAATCGGACTGCTCCAACACGCAGGGAAGCAATTAGGCATAAAAGCCGGGTTAGGCTTAAGAAAACTTTATCTCCATTCAGAGAGAATTTAGTGCACGAGGGATGTACTGTGAGTGCATGTAGCTCACTGACACGTTTGGCTGACACCAAGGCCAAGAGCAAAACGGTCTTGAAGGACAGTGCCTTTATCCATAAGTTCCTGGTAAGAAACACAAACTATCATAAATTGTGCACTGATATGATGTGAGACCGCGCCCATCACACCACCCTTCAAACACTTGCCACTTACAACCATATAAGGGCCGCGTAGAAACAGCCCTGGCATTTTGTATAGTAGCAACCACACGCGGGAGAAGCCCAAGTGCGTTTAAATTTGTTCTCTCAAGGGCCAGGCTCAGAGAGCCACCCTGTCTCGGTGTGGATGATAAATTTCCCTGTTCGCCTGAGACAATAGGTCTGTACGGAGGGAGAGGCGTCACGGCTGGGCGTATAACAGAGGGATTATCTCTGCCAGCCACGGTGCTTTGGGCCATCTGGGAGCTATTAGAAGGAGAGACAGGCCTTTCTCTCTCACTCTGGCCAGCATGGGATTTATCAAGCGCAGAGGAGGAAAAGCGTACAGCAGCACCTTGGGCCATGGGTGGGCCAGTGCATCCACCCCGAGGGGCGCGTCCAAGTCCTTTAGCAAGGAGAACATAGGACAATGGGTGTTTACGCGTGAGGCGAATAGATCTATGGCAGCCTATCCGAATCTCCTCCATATCATGCCCACTATCTGAGGGTGTAGGCGCCAATCTCCGTAGAGAGGGTTCCCCCTCGATAGAAGGTCTGCGCCTCTGTTCAGAATGCTTGGAACATGAGTCGCGCTTAACGACAGGAAAAAAACGCCCACTCCACACCAAAAGCTTGTGAGCTAGAGCGTGAAGTTTCTGTGAATGCAACCACCCTAGCGATTGATATATGCCACCGCTGTAGTATTGTCACAGCGTACAAGCACAAGACGTCCCTGTAGGCGAGGCAGAAATAATTCAGAGCTTTCCATATGGTCAGGAGCTCTAAATATTTTTTGTGTGCTGAACGTAGTCTGCTTGGCCACAAACCATTCANAGGCGAGGCAGAAATAATTCAGAGCTTTCCATATGGTCAGGAGCTCTAAATATTTTTTGTGTGCTGAACGTAGTCTGCTTGGCCACAAACCATTCACCACTGTGCCCTCCTGGGTTGCACCCCAGCCTGTTAAGGACGCATCTGTCTTCATGACTTTCCGCATCATCACCGTCCCCAAACTGGTTGCCTGTGCATAAAAAGTCTGCATCCCTCCAGTGGCGAAGAACTGCTGTGCAGGCGCACGTCACTGCTACAGAGCGGCCGAGATCGCGTATCAGGCTGAAATGTAGTGACAAAACCCATTTCATAAATGGTCTCATTCTCAGGAGTCCCAGAGGCAAAACCTGGATAGCTGAAGCCATAAGACCCTGCAATCTGAGGCATGTGCGATACTGCACTCTCGCCCCCTCTCTGAACTGCGATTCACAGCTCATTAGAGAGAGACGCGCTCCTGGGAGAGACGCTCTCCAAGCCCAGGAAAATCACACTCTGACTGGGTGTAAAATTGCTTTTGTTCACATTCACCCTGAACCTGAGCGATGTGATGTTTGTAAGCACACTGCAGGTGTCCCACAGCACTTTCTCTTCCGATTTGGTCACAATGAGCCAATCGTCGATGTATGTCAAAATCCGCAGACCTGAAATTCTCAGGGGAGCCAAGCTCGCCTCCGCACACAGACAAAAAGTCCGAGGGCTGAGTGAGAGCCCGAAAGGAAGAACGGTGAATTCGTAACGTAGTTTTCATATTTCCATTCTGCTGTACCATTCTCTCGTCTGCCATGATCTGTGCGGTGAGCAATTGTATGGTTTAGGTGGTGTGACGACTAGTTTCTGGTATGTTTATCGATCTCTTCTCGTATTAATAGGAGAGGGGTTTTAATTTTTTTATTAAGTTGCGTTTCTTTTATAGTAAACTGATGCTCTTCTACGACATGTCTGTATTTCTGGAGAAGCTGGGCCGTGTGCGCTCAGCGTTATAGGAGGACGACGCTGTTGTTTTGCTGCCATTCACCTGGCTGCCATTCACCTGGCTGCCGTTCACCTGGCTGCCGTTCACTTGGCTGCCGTTTACCTGGCTGCCATTTACCTTGCTGCTGTGTTGCGTTGCTTTGCTACTTTGTTGCTTGTCTCTTTATTTGGTCTTATTTCCACGCTACTGACTGTGTGAACTGGCGATCGTGATGTCGCCCTACTGACGTTACTTCGAACGTCTTTCTACTCTGTGACATTGCCACTTACCAATCAATTTGATAGTGGTTTCTTGGGCTCAAATTGGAAAGCCTTTGTGCCAGTTATTTGTTTTTGTTCTAGTTTTTTTTAGGTTTTCTGAGGTTTTTTTATTTGTTTAATGGTTTTTTTGTATTCTGTTATTCATTATTTTCAGTTTTGTAAAATAATAATTTATTATTATTATTATTATTATGTTAAATCTTGATTTTCTGTTTAGTTTAAGTTGGTCTCTTGATTTGTTTAATTGATTTTGTATTCCGTTATTCAATATTTTCAGTTGTCTCGTAGTATTATTATTATTATTATTATTATAAATCTTGGGGTTTTTTGTTTAGTTAAGAGGTTTGATCCTTTTTGTTTTCTTTTGTTGCAGGCATTGATAGGCCCTGGGGTTGGGAGGCTAGCTGATGTTGACTATTGGTGGTGTCGTACTAAAGCGGAGTGCTGTGTTGCTTCTAACCACTTTTCACTCTTGTGTGTGTGTGTGTGTGTGTGTATGCACGTGTGTAATTTTAGGATTCTCACTTCAGCTAGCCTACCCTCCTGTTGGTAGGCATTGGCCTGGTTTGTTTGTTTATTGATCCCTGTGTGAAGTGCAAAGAGTGATTTTTAGCCCAATTGGGCAACCTCGTGAATATCAATATTTTTATATTTATTGGATATCTACTCCTTGTAGGCTTGAATAAAACTTTTGTACATTTTACCCACGTCTCACCTTCATTCTTGACCCATGAACCTGTGTGCCCTTAGTTTGGGTAGTTATTTCCCCGCTTTTACGGGGTGGCATAGTCAGCTCTATCTAGTACATTGTGCTCTTGGTAGGGTTGCATTGTCCTGTTAAATTTCCCCACCACAACGCTACACCTAGATAGGCGAAACGAAGAAACTTCCTGTGTGGTGGATAAATGCTTATGTGGAAAAAAGCATCCTTGAGATCGACCGATGTGAACCAGTCGTTCTGTTTTATGGCATGGGCCAGAGTGCTGTGGGTTAACATTCTGAAATTGTATTTCCTCAAATGTTTGTTCAACACTCGGAGGTCCAAGATGGGGCGGAGAGAGCCGTCCTTCTTTGGACTAGGAAATAACGAGAATAAAACCCTTGATTTATCAGGCTGGGAGTCACCACCTGAATCGCTCCCTTCATTAAGAGAGAAGAGATTTCTTCTTTCAGAATGTGAGCAGAGCTCTCCTTCGTGTGAGAAGAGAGAACGCCGTTGAAAAGCAGGGGTTTCATTACAAACTGCAGTCTGTAACCCTGCATAATTGCATCACCCACTCCGAAGGCGCAACGGTCTGCCAGGCTGACTAGCAATTCTTGATGGTCCCCACCATCAATCCTCGTTGGCTCTTTTGCGATGCAATGGCGCCATCTAGTGGAAAGACTAGGGGCGACATGCGTGGATTTAGAAAGAGGTTTTCTCTTTGCAGAGAGACATACTCTCCCTGAGATGAATTCAATAGATTCGTTTGTTTTATTGTGTTTTTGTGTGTTTTGTGTTGGGGAACACCGGGGCCGAAGCCTTTATTAGTTGGGTGAGGGGAACAATGTGTGTGCTGTGTGGTGACACTGTTTGAGCACATTTCCTCGCAATCGACCCCCTGAACGTGGGGGGAAAGAACACAGCATCCAATGAACGCACGGGCTGGGAAACCTCTGAGGGAAGGTGGCAGACTTTCACCTCTAGACCTGCTAGACCGTGTTTGAGGTTCAGCGGGTCGAAGAAGGCTTTCCAGACACGGGATATAAATTGAGGCCCCCGATCCGACACGATGTCCTCCGGGATTCCATAGTTCCGAAAGACATGATTGAACATGGCTTCAGCGGTTTCCATAGCCGTGGGAAGACGTGGTAGGGGTATGAGTTTACAAGCTTTGGAGAATCGATCTATAGCAACGAGGATGCAAGTATAAGTGTCGGACCGGGGCAGATCTGTGATAAAGTCCACAGCCAGATAAGACCAGGGGCGATTGGGAATAGGCAGCGGCATCAACTTGCCTTCCGGAAGACGTCTTGGAGTTTTTGACATAGCACAGACTGAGCAGCTCTTGACGAAGCGGGAGATATCCTGAGACATACCAGGCCACCAGTACCGGGTAGAGAGGAGTGAGAGGGTGAGCTGACTACCTGGGTGTCCTGATCCTGGAACAGAGTGAGCTGAGTCCACGAGGGTATTACGGAGCTCGGGGGGAATGAAGGTCTTACCCTCGGGACCTCCCGGCGGAGTGGGGTGATGATTCGACTTGATCTCTGAGTCCATTAACCACTGAATAGGATTCACAAACACGGCTGAAGGGAGTATGGGTTCCGGATCAGAAGTGCTGAGATCGGAATGGTACTGGCGAGAAAGGGCGTCTGCTTTACCATTTTGGGTACCCAGTCAGTAAGTCACAGTAAACTGGAACCGAGCGAAGAACAATGCCCATCGTGCTTGTCTGGAGTTAAGTCTTTTGGCATTCTTGAGATATTCCAGATTGCGGTGATTGGTGAGTACAGAGAACGGGTGTTTGGCCCCTTCCAGCCAGTGTCTCCATTCCTGGATAGCCATCTTGATGGCTAAGAGTTCCTTGTTCCCTATGTTGTAATTCACCTCCGCCGGGGACATCTTGCGTGAGTAGAACGCACATGGGTGTAATCGAGGAGGATGCCCCTGGTGCTGCGAAATCAATGCGCCTACTCCAGAAGAGGATGCATCCACCTCCACTACAAATGGCAAATCCGGATCGCGCAGACAGAGAGTAGGAGCTGCACAAAAGGCTTCCTTGAGGGTTTGGAACGCCTGCAGAGTTTCCGAATTCTAGGACAGGAGTCTGGGTCCTTTTCTGGTCATGGCTGTGAGAGGTGCAGCGATGATGCTAAAACCCGCAATGAACCGTCTATAGAAATTTGCAAAACCCAAAAAACGTTGCATCTCTTTCAAGGTGTTGGGTTGTGGCCAGGTGCGCACGGCTTCCACCTTCCTCTGATCCATGGTGACCTTATTGTGGGAGATGATGTAACCCAGGAAATTGATAGTGCTCTGGTGAAACTGGAATTTCTCCAGTTTCATGAACAGCTAGTGCTTTCGGAGTCTTTCGAGTACAGTAGTGACATGCCTGATGTGATCTGTGCGGGTACGTGAGTAGATTAGGATGTCGTCCAGATAAACGATGGTGAATTTTCCTAGTAGGTCCCGGAATACCTCATTCATGAAGCTTTGGAAGACCGCTGGGGCATTAACTAAGCCGAAAGGCATGACTTGGTATTCGTAGTGTCCACTGGGTGTGATGAATGAGGTCTTCCACTCATCTCCAAGGCGAATCCGGATTAAATTATAGGCACTCCTAAAATCAAGCTTTGTGAATAGGGTTGCGTGACAGAGTTGCTCGTGTGAACCGGGAATCAGAGGAAGCAGATATGGGAAGCGTTTTGTGTGAAGATTCAGAGTCCGGTAGTCAATGCAGGGTCTCAGAGTCCCGTCCTTTTTTCCAACGAAGAAAAAACTGGAGGCGGCAGGGGAAGTAGATGGCCGGATGAATCCTTGATTCAGAGCCTCCTTGATATACACTTCCATGGCCTTCTGTTCCGGGATCGAAAGCGAGTAGATTCTTCCTTTAGGTGTTACGGCCCCAGGCAGCAGCTCAATAGCGCAGTCCCATGGCCGGTGAGGGGGAAGTCTCGTAGCTTGCTGCTTGGAGAAAACGTCCTGGAACGACCAAATCAGACAAACAACAACAACACTCGACAACTAACTGAACGTAGGGCAGGGTATATAAAGAGTCCGTGAATGAGGTGCAGGTGCGTATGATCAGTAATCAGGGGAGTGCAAGTGGGACAGTCTGTGAGGGAGTGACGATGTAGAGGGCGTGGCTGATGAGGGAGAATCCGGCATCGTTACATGCTCTTTGTAATATTTGGCCATCCCTTGTCCCCACAGAATAGACAGACAGTAGTTGCTTACCACAATGTAAAATGGATGAATGTTCCATCCTACAGTAATAATTTATTTGTCATATTTATGAATTTTTAATGTTTTGATTCCTATGATTTGTTTAAATAATCCTGTAAACTCTGAACTACAATGCAGAACCAATTATTATATATAGTTATTTTCTGTGCAATCTATGTTTAATATGTATGTTTCAGTGTTGTCAGATGAATTTGTACACAAATACATTACCATAAGGATAAAAAAACATAGGTTCTGAGTACTCTGAATTTATTTCTGAATTTTGTTTATTTTTAATTTACTGAATATGTACTATAGACAAAGATAATGCTTCATTGTTATTTACACATAATCTTTAACATACAGTATAAGAGACATTTGGCAGATTTGTCATCTCAGTAAAATGGGTCACAAAATGAGATGCAGACAACAGTTGACAACATAGAGCACAGGGGAGTTTAAAACATATGACGTTTTCATTAAATCAGTAAGAGATTAGTTTTTGGACAGCTATTGTTTAACATGTGACATAGTTTTTTATTTTTATATCATCAAACGGGATGCGCTGTATAAATAGTTCTTGAGGTGTCCACACCACAAGGTTTAGGTTCATTACACCTTCCTCAGTGACAGAACCTTGAGTCTTCCTCAGACAGAACCTTGAGTCTTTTACACATTCATGTAGAGTGCGGTCTTTTGCACTGAAAGGACACTTAATCTCTAACACCATCACCACACCATCTGGTGATCCACCGATCCATGGCACCTCTGGGTTACTTATAAGTCCAGATGCTGCAACGTGGAGGTCTGGATGAAGGCCCTGCATCGCCCTCAGGTACGACTCTCTGGCAGTGTCCTCATTTTTTAGACCCCATCTGATTAAACAACACAAAAGAAAGACATTTTATTTGAAATATTTAATAAGGATTGCACTTTTCTTGGGCTCTGCTTCTTGGCCTTCAATTTGGAGCTGTTCACAGCAGAACGTAAACTCATCAGCAGATGTGCAGTCTTATGTGCTGCAAACGGTCTTGAGTTGCAACTTTCTCTTTGTTATCAAAGATGTTAGATATCGTACTTAACTTTTTCCTGCTTGGCTTTGTCCATGTGCATGGATTCTCAGTATATATCTGTCCTTCTCTCTTGTCAACAGCAGCCAAAACTGTGTACATAAGTGCTGCAGCGTGGGAACAAACCTCTCCCAGCCATGCATGTACAATGTGCCATCACCACTGTCCGTTCCTCCAGCACCACTATCCATGGCCATGTTGCTTTTGTGTTCAGAGCCTGGAATGATTGACCTGTTAAATGAAAAATGTAACATCTTGAATAATTGCTTTCATGTCTTGTCAAATGTAATAGCTTATGAGCCTGTTCAAATAGCTAACGATATGACAATTTAACTTGTGGGCTTTTCTGTTGTTTTGATCATTAGAAAAGGAAAATGGCCATCATCAGAAGCGTTTCCATTCAAATTGTTGATTATAAGAGAGTGGATTAACACGTTCTTTGTATAGGATATATGTTTGAAGGAAACATGCTAATTTGCATTTAAATTTGCGTTTGTTGCAGTTTCTTAACTATATTGTCCAAAACTGATCTCGCATACCCCTCAGAAAATGTGCTGTTGCGCCCCTGGTTGAATGTAAACCCAATCGATATGAAACGTCACACACCTGGTTCTAAAACAATTAAACACAACTAACATTAAGTCTAATGTTCAATCTAGACTAGAGTAACAGTTACTAATGTTAGTTTACAGGCATGTTAGCCTTTTAGCTGATAACTCGCTTATTTGATAATCGTGGTTTATTCACTTACCTGTCCAGTTTTCACAGATAGATGTCCGGAAAAGTTTAGCCAGACGCGTCGCAGATTGTAAGGGACAAAACACAGTTGGAGGTAATAAATAAGGATCACAATTAATAATATATGTTTATTTTAGTCTCGTTTAGATGTGTTGTTCACTGCCATGTCGGCCATAAATATGGCGACAAGCATGGCGGAAGTGATGTCTTCGGTACCCAAGGATATGTTTCATTAGTATATGTAAACTCTGATTGGATGACTGAGGGGTAGTCATGTTTATGCAATAATGTGTTTGAATCAAGATATCTCCAAACACATTCTTACTAGTTCCTTTTGAGGCGGAAGATATCTTCAAATGAATAGGTAATAGTAATTATTCTGTTTTTGATATCAGTTACTAATTTCTGACTAGTATGTATTATAATAATGACCTGTATCTTTTTCATACTACTAGTATGTATTCATTAAATGCTAGTACTTATTATTAAATACTGGGTTTTTACTCGTTGTATACTAGTACCTATTTAATAGGCACTAGTAGTTATTCGTTATGTACAGTACATATATATTAGACACTAGTGTCTTTTACGGTTGTTGCTAGTAACATTTTTTATCTTACTTATCTTTTTTATCTGTCACGTGTAATTACTCAATTGCAAATCTTACTAATAAAATAAAATATCTTACTAGTCACTATTGGAAAAAGTACTAGTATCTAGTGAATAGGTACTAGTATAAATCTAATAAGTACTAGTAGCTGATAAACACGAATACATTTCTGATAAATAAGTACTAGTATCTAATTAATAAGTACTAGTATAAATAGAATAAATACTAGTATATATTTAATGGGTACAAGTTAATAAGTGCTAGTAACTAAAAAATAAGCACTAGTAGCCTAAAAATAGATACTAGTAAACGTCAAGGGTTAAATAACAAAATTGCTTTCCATAATAAGTCTGTATGGAAAACATTTGGTATCTACTTGTTAAATAGTTGTTGGTTTTATTTCTTTAAAGGTTTTATTAGACATTACTATGTGCTTTTTTATTGCTGTCAAACAGTAAAACTCCCTTTACAAACTTCACGTAATTGTGTAAAATTACAACTTAAAACTAATTTGCAGATATTTACATAAGGTAAAATATAACAGAGACACGTAAATAAATAAACATATTTTTTTATTAAAGACTAACAATGTTGGGTAATAAGTGGTTTTGGAGCATCATCAAAAAATACTTTATATTTAGTATATGATATCGGTATCGGCTAAAATGACTTGAAAATATTGGCATATCAGCAAAAATGTAATATCGTGCATCACTAATTATAATTCTATTTAATTCAATTTATATTCTAGCATGGCCTGCGGTCTGGTAGTCTTGGCCTCACAGAGTGACAAACAATAGCTGAAATCATCAGTTCCAATTGGCTGGATTTACACAACTTTCTGGAGTTGCAGCCCACAGGATTTGTATAATTCCATTTGGAAACATCAAGTCATTTTTACAAGGTGCCAGGTTGATACAATATGGTTTGGAGAAAGACTTACAGTTGCAGGATTTGCCAAAATTCAAATTTATGACATAAAATCTCAAAAGATTTTCAATTATATTTCAGATACTTACTAAGTTATCTTTACATCAACAAGCAGAACTGTTATCAGCCTTGTTTTCCGAGTTATGTCTGTAACAGAATTTATGTTTAATTTCTGCTATTTTTCTCTTTTTTTTGTAACCCTTTGCAAACACTTCAACACCATTATATTTGGTATAATCTGTTTCAGATTGATTTGTCTGCAAACCCTCCTAAAATCCTAAAAACAAGCATAAACATAGTAATCTGGTTGATTGTTTTCCTCTGTCAATGTTATTAAATTGAAAAAATTGCAATCCGCTTGTTAAGTCTGACATCACACACCCCAGCTTCCAGATCCAAATGCTCTATCAGATGCCCTAGGCCCTTTGTTCCATATTAAAATCCCAAATTAAAATGATGTCAGGGCAGTGGCGGAGCCAGACAATTTTCATAGGGGTGGCCAGACTGAGACAATGGCTCACACAGGGGTAGCACAGAAACTGATATCATCTTTTTTCCTATGTGGCAAGTCACTGTGGATCTAGTAGTGTTTCTTAGTCACTCACTCATTTACTTAAACAGGCAGTGATTGCCATGTAGAATTACATCATGAAGATCCACATAAGCTTTTTAATGTACAGGGCTCTCAAGTTTTGAACTGAGTTCAGAGTGAGATTTTGACGGCGACGGGGGTTTGGGTGGGGACGGGGGTCTGATCTGAAAAATGTGACACATAAATTTGTACAAATAAAAAAATATTTATTTAATTCATCATTTCTTAGAGCAGGTTTGTGTGTGTGTGTGTGTGTGTG
>NC_079911.1:2169205-2235364 GCF_024868665.1 Triplophysa rosa
CCGTGTGTGTGTGAGAATACAATATTTTTCAAAATTCTATCTAAAATTGATAGTTAATTGTTGTTTTTTATAGGTTATAATGGGTAATAATCTATTTTTAAGAAATAGGATAGAGACAGAAATGAAATAGAAACATTTATTAGGAAACTTTCATAAAATGGAATCAGTTACAGGTCAGGTAAAAAGGCATTTTCATCGTCATGTAGATCTGTAAAAACATTTTATTTATATAAAAAAAATTATAAAATATTTGTGTTGTTTCTTCTCAAAACTCCCCCAATTTTACTGATTATGTAAAATTATTTGATTATAAATTCAGCACACAGTTTTGGGTAATATTTTCACAAAAATGAACTGTATTAAGACAGAAGCATAAAGAATGGGCATGTCTTTGTTCTACACTATAGAGGTGTTATGTATACATCAGTCTTCTGTGAAAAAAAAGTTTTGGGATTTTAGCAATGTATATAATGCAACCTGCCCTGCAACCCAAACAACTAGAAAAGTTGTTTGTCCCTTTCCTCAACAATATGATAATTTTGCAAAAATGACGCATATTGGAGTGTGATTTTCAACTTAAACCATCAGGATTGACTGTATTTACATAACGTGTAAGGTTACCCATTTATTTATTATATGAGATAAAACAAAGCATACAAAACCAGGGGCAACATGACAAGAATGACAACGCTCATTCTCCTTCACAACTCCTTCCTGGTAGAACATTCTTCCCAACTCAGTCCGGTCAACCACATCTCTCACAACATTCAAAAAACTACTTAAAACCCATCTCTTCAGTGAATACTTGACAAATAATAAAAAAAAGTAACCCTCTCTCTTTCTCTCAACAGGTATTGTTCTGGCTTTTGTGGAAACTAGTAACTTTGTATTAGCACCTATTGTATTATTGCTCCTGTATGACATATCGCTCTATTGCTCCCTGAACTCTCTGTAAGTCGCTTTGGATAAAAGCGTCTGCTAAATGACTAAATGTAAATGTAAAACAGTCACATATTCCAAGGTCAAACGATCAATTTTTATGATGAAAAGACACTAAAACGAGCACCATCCGCAGTGAATCTTCACATCTGGTGAAGCTTCAGGGTGAAACACATTTAAAATTACCACCAGACAAAATGATACATCAGCTGTGATTTTGATGGCATTGGCTCTCGTGTATCTCGTGACCTATTGCGACATTACGTCAGCTTTGAATGTGAAGTGTCATTAAATGATTCAAATTACCAAAAAAAAGATCAATAGATCAAGATATTGTTACATAGTAGAATGTTTTTTTGTGCTTTTTTGCAGTGAATATAATTTCAGTGGCAGAGGACAATAACTTCCTATAGCCATCATGTTAATCACCATATTCACATTTATTTTAATTTTTTTTTAGTTCCTTCAGAACTTCTCCATACTCCGCAGTGTTTGTGTCCTCGTGCTGATCCTGAGACACCCACTTTTCCAGACGCTCACGCTGGTTCTGATCCAGGATTCCCATGCGGCTGTACTCTGACACCAGGTTTCTGTATCCTGCTTTGTAGTAGCCTCTGATACCATCATTAGACAAAACAGGACACTGAGACAGAATGCTATCACCTGGAATTACACGCAATAATATAATTAAATGCAGAAAGGACAGCTCACTAAGACTAACAGTTTGTTATACTTTGTGTTCATTATCTTTTGTTGTACAGTAATTATCATTTCATGTTCCATTGTTTTGTATTATCCTCATGTTGTATTGTCATGTTTTGTCTTCCTCTAATTTTGTTCATCATGTTGAATTGACTTCTGTAATGTTGCTATTTTATTCTACTGTATAATTGTACATACAGTAGAATTACAATATCTGTTGAAGGGGAAATCATGCTTTTTTGAGAATGAACACCTTTGAGTGTCTTACCTAGAGCCGATCTGAGCTTCTGTGAGGAAAGCGGGTGATGTAAAATCATGGAGCGTTTCAGCAGAAGCTCCGCATCTCCACTAATCATGGTGTCTGCCAGAAGTTTCCTTTAAAAAAAGAAATGCTAATGGCAAATGTAGCCTTTTCTTTTAAAAAATAAATAATCCACAGTGTAGCATTTATAATGCTGTACCTCAAAGTATATTCTCTAGATTCCTGTACTGTTCGGTATTCTGTATAATTGTTTGCAGGAGTTTGTAAGTGTGAATGTTACCTGGCCATCTGTGAACGGCTGGTTGGACCTGTAGTTAAAGCTTGTCTGTGATCTTGTCCCAGAACCTCCATTGCAATCAGGGTCTGTCCATTATTGTCAGTCTTTACGCTGCTGATCAGTTTATAAAGCTCCGTGTTTTTAGTTTTAAACTCGCTCGCTGACTTTGATTCTTCAACGAACGTCTGCGCTAGTCTAAAGGAGTCTTTTGGTGGAATATGGCTGGTGTTGAGTGTCCCAGTGATGTTTATACTCAACCTCCGAGTACTAACAACACTGTCCAGAGAGAATGATAATTAGTGACAATTTATTAGAATAAATTTACCATTAAGTCAAACTAGTACACTTGTATAGAGCTCAAGGGCACAAAATAGGCATAGAAAAATGTGTAAGCAAATTTTCCATGCACATATCAGAATTTATAAAAAATAAACATGGAGTAAATAAGTGTGCAGTGTACAGACATGTTAGACAATGCAAACACACTCCTTTACTGGTGTGAGTACTGAAGTAAACAGAATGATTTTAATGATGTTTTCGCTTCTATATACATATTTCCACTCTTATTAATGGAGTTAAGCACTCAAATTGCAAAAAGCTTTATAAATGAGGCCCCAGGTGAGCATTTAATCTTCCTCTAGCTGCGGATGCTGTACAGTTACGTATGCTCTTGCTCTTTTTAAATGTTTCATTTATATTTGTTTATTGTTATCAGTAAAAATTAGGTTTTTTGTCTTTATTGTGGAAGCATACACAGTGATGTTGTGAATAAATAACAGACAGCAATCACATTTTTTACCTTTTATATTCGCCAACAAATCCAAGATGGTACATTTTGATGAGGATACGTTCATCACTTTTGATGAATTTAACACTCTGAAAATATTCCAGCAGTGGAGTTTTCGCCTCCTATTTACTTCTTTCAGTTAGGCTGTATTTCTTGGGGTTTATGTGAGAAAAGTCATTTTCTCTCTTGAGAATAAGTTGAGGTTTGTACAATTCAAGGTTTGTCTGGATCTAAAGAGAATTGATGAGTGTGAGAATAAATACAATCATCCCTTATCACGTGTGCAAGTGACTTAAGAAACACTGTAGACGTAATGGGATTTTCATTCAGCCAATTCTATAGCGCTTACAGTATCTTAAACATGCTTGTGAAAGTACAGTGACAAGTTGTATTACTTTTTTCTAATATTATATGAAAGATGTAAAATTAATGAATGAGGCATTTATATAGCGCTTTATTGTGTATTGCTGTACACCCAAAGCGCTTTACAATCTTATGAGGGGGGTCTCTCCTCAACTGTGTAGGACTGTGTAGCTGCTATAACATAAGTGACAACAGGAAAAGCATGTCTGAGCAGATCTACAACTAAAATCTGTCTTTTTACTCAGGTTGTGCCTTAGAAATGATGAAATCCATAAATTAAACATACCTCATTTTTCACCTTCTCACGTAGCATCAACGCTTCCTTCTTTGGATCTTCTGTCTTGCTGCCAGTTGCTTGTACTACAGCATGATAAAGAGCATTCTGATCATCAGAGTTGACTTTGATTATCTTCCCGTCATCCTGTACAATATCAAAATGGCCGCTGTACAGCTGTGATCCAGCTCTGTTTTTAAAAAGGTAACTATATTCAATACACAAAGTTTATAAGCACAAACACTGAAATGTATTTCTATACATATAGGCCAGGTTTCACAGACAAGGCTTAAGGCTAGTCCCAGACTAAAATGAATGTTTGCCCTGTCTTAACTGAATATAACTTGCCCAGAAATATATAAGTGACATTGATTTGTCTCGAGATGCACACCAGTAATGTATTCTAAGGAATTTTTATAAAAGCGACATAAATATCTTAATTCAACTGAGGCATAGTCCTAGCTTAAGCTAAGCGGTGTCTGTGAAACCGGGTGATAGTGTATCTATGTCTTACTGTGGTGAATGTTGGTCTTTTGCAGACTTGGTTAATCTCAGTTTTATTTCGCCTGCTGATTTGTTGGTTCCCATTTGACGTTCTTCAGTCAGTTGTTTACCTTTTTGATCAACGATAGTAAGACAAATTCCTTTTCCATTCAGCAGGTTACTTTTTGTGAGCACGTACACATCGAAGGCTGAAGTGGGCTGATCAGCTTTGCAAATATCTTCTGTAAACTGCTTTAGTTTTGTCTTGTCCTCATCAGACAGCTGTTTCACTTCTTTGTGGCTTGCAGATTTATTGTTGTGTCTTTCTCTCTGGTCATCAAAGAAACGTTGAGTTTTATTTCTGCGCATCACTTTGTCCAAAGCCTGTCCTGTAGCAATGTTAAACTGACTCTTAAAGCTGCTGGTAATTAAAGAACTTATATGTTCAGAACAGGAACTGATGAATTGCTCAGAAACCTTCTGAACGATTTTCTGTAGAAGTTCTCCTTTAAGGCGTTTTACATCATCTAAATCATGTCGTCCATCTTGGTCATACTTTGTCATTTCTGTCTGAAGCTCATTGATGCTCTCCAGTAATTGAGGAACAAATTCCTTGTCTATTATCTTCTTTGTTGGTATGGCACTCAATATTTCACTGAGACGTGTAGAGTACTCTGCTACTTTCAGAGCCACCTTTGCTGCTGTGAGCAAACCAGACTGTTTTACTTCATTTGTCACTATGTCACACACTTTACAGAGGTTGGTGATAACATCTCGTGTTTTGGTACAGTCCAGTACAAGCTGAGGAATTATTTCTTCACAAAGCATATCAACTGATTCTTTCATTTGCTTTTCATATTTTGAGTCAATCTTGAAATTCTCTTTTTTCAAGGCAGCTTTTGGAACACCTGAGCTGATGAACTCGATGAGAGTCTGATCCAGTTTACTGTTCTGCTTCACTGACGAAGCAACAACATTCTTAAAACTGTTGTGTAAAATTAGCTTAAAGACTTCCTGACCTGCTATATCAATTCCATAGTTTATGGCAGAGATCACAGACTGTTTAGAGATTTCCTGAACTGCATATTTGGTCGCATATTTGAAGTTCTCTCTGAGAGCTGTAGAAGTAGTCATGTTTTTCATGGCAGACTTAAACAAATCCTTACTGACGGATTGTAAACCAGACTGAACGCTTCCTTTCAATGAAGTAAATGCTGCCTTTCCTGATTTGATGAATTCAGACGCAACAGCAGAGAATGACTTTGTACCATTAAGGAGACTCTTTGTCACTGTACACACAGAAGTAACTGCTTTCTTGATAATGCTAAAGCCAGCTGTTAGCAACGAGAGCCCGATGCTGATGCTCTTAGATATCGCCCATGACACCCAATCGAATGTTCCCTTCATCATGCCCTCTATTCCACTGATCATGTCAGACACTCCTTCTGAAATCAGACCCATTCCAAACTGACTGGCTGTTCCAACCGTAAAAGCACAAATAAGAACTCCAGCGAGAACTTGAACCATGCCGATTATGAAACATATCAAAGCGTCAATGCAAAACTTGGGCTTCTTTTTCACCTCAAACACAACTCCGAGGCCGTAGTCGTACAGTGATATTAACTCATTACTGATGATGAAGTTCTTTTCTTCAGACAGCATGTAGACCGAACAGTCCTCTGTAATGGCATCGCTGTTGCTTTTCTCCAGCTCTTTAAGTTTAAGCACGGCATTATCAATGTACGTCATCCAAGATTTAAAAATGTTCATTCTGGCCTCCATTTGACTCTGAAAGTTGTTGTTCTCTGTGCTCTGATCTTTGTTACCAGTGACTGATAAGTTACATGAGACCATTGTGTTTGAGACTTCTGAGATGTAGACGTCAATGGATTTCTTTGCATCTTCCAGCAGTTTCCTGGCATCTTCTTTATAGTTACCTTTGCCGAGGTTGATGGTGATGTACGCCTGGTTATAGAGTGATACAGTTTTGTAGTGTTTGTCAAAGGTCTCAACTTTTTGCCAATAGGTGTCAGCTCCATTAGAATTGCTGGATTTGTTTCGGCAGTGTAGATCAGTTCTTGCAATTGCCTGTCTGACGTGATCGTAGAAATTATCAGACTCTCCTAGCAGCAGCTTTTCACTCGTTCCTTTCATTGTCTTGATAAGGTCTGCTTCGAGTTGACTGAAGTCATCATGCCTATTGATGTGATCCTCATGTAGGGTCAACCACAAGGCCCAAGATTCTTTCAAAGCATTGATGGCAGGCTGATAATCAAACTTAGACTGATGATGTTTAAAGCAATCAGGAATTTTCTCAAGCTGCATTCGCATGGGATTCAGTTTTTCTTCTGGTGTGTAATGCCTATCAAAGTCTTTCAGCAATCTACAAAATGTGGAGAAGAGATCTTCCTTCAGTTTTATTTCAACCAGCTCATCACTTTCCATGTCCTGGATTCGTTTAATTTCATAATGCTCTCTCAGCTGACGCATGATTTCCACAGACTGACCTTGGTAAGCTGGTGCGAGGTGATCACAGTTCACAACCATCTGGACCATCCCGGGATTTCCTTTTCGAGACGTACGGCCAAATATTTGTTTCTCGACTCTTCGGTTGTGTGGAAAGTGAGTAAGAAGAACAAAAAGACCACCACACTTGTTCACACTTTCATCCACTTTTATGTCCGTTCCTCGTCCTCCGAGATTTGTTGCAATTATGATTCTGCCTCCACAGAATTTCTCTCTTTCAATATTGTGCTTCTCACTGATTGTGTACAGAGTGATCTGTTCTGCTTTAAATTTACCTCCATCTTGCATTTTCCCATGTAGTTCATCTGCTGTTTTAACATCTTCACAAATCACCAAGACAACTTGTCCTCTCTCTGCTACTTCCCATGTAGTTTAGCAAATAGTCTGGATCCATTGGTGGTTCCCACCTTTCACCTGGATGACTGGAAGCTCCACCATTCTTTTTTGGCGATGTTCAGGTACATTGCAGCTCTTTGCTTCATAATGTCTTGCCAGAAAATCATGATCTGCTTTACCTCCTAATGTACCAGAAACACCAAATATACCACTCCCACTGAGGTACCTTTGGAAAAAATGGACATTTGACATGTAGTTTGTCACGTTTGATATCTGTGAAATTGCAAGTTGGTGCTTTAACTCCAAAAACTGCTGCAGACCATTACCCCATTTCTTGTTTTTCTCCAACACACCGCTTGCTTTGAAGTCCACTGGAACTATCGCGTTATACATGTGCTTGTCATTACTGGCAACAACGTCTCTTTCAGCGGCTGGTGAGGTGTCGAGTATATATTCTCGACCCTGTGACATCTGAACAGTCTTTAGTGCATTCTCCACAAAAGCTGGCAACTGATTCTCAACATAGTTTTTCAAGAAAAAAGGGACGACAATGAAGTTGTTGGATTCTTTGTCTGTTTTGACGTTATTTGAGTACTTGATGGACGATTTTATTGTGCTTACAGTTGCATCAATGAGTGATTTCTCAGACATGATTTCGCATGCCAGTCCTCCTTCCAGCAGCAGCATTTCAACATTAATGTCGCCTTGTTTCTCCCGAGCTTCAAAACGTGTTGCTTTCTTGTTCTCTAGAGAATAGCACTTAAACACTGCACTGTACTCCAAGACCTCCTCAAATATACTCAGAAGATCAAACTGTTGTAAAACTCCAAGGTTCTTCATGATTTCAGCTAATGCTTTAGACATTGCATCCTCACCTTCATTTTCTTTCTTGCTCTTTGCTTGATTAATCATGTCAATATTCTCCTGGGTGTAGAATCCTAAAGTCACTCCAGGCAACAAGATCTCATTTGCTGAAAAGCTGTCGGTTGTCTCCTGTCCCATAACAGCTGCTGTTACAGCTTTATGAAAGTACTGTATTCTTGTCGCCCATTTTATCTCCCCTGTTTCAAACATTTCTATTGGCTGACAACAAGAAATCATGGCCCATATGTTGGAAAGCACTTGCTCCACATGCCTAAATCCACCAGATTCATGGGACAAGAATGTCACTTGAACTCCATTGTCCAAAGTCATGTAGTCTACTTCATCGACTATGACAAGCTCAAACTGCCGTGTATCACGAGTCTTCCTCTTCTCAAATTCCTGCTTAAGTATGTCTGCTGCAAAGACCCCTACTGTGCCATAAACTATTTGTTGTCTATAAGCATCTTTAAGGCATTCATCTCGTTCCTCTTGTGAGTGGGCGCTTGGGTAGCGTGGAGGTACTACAGATGAGGTAATACCAAACATTTCAAAAAATTTCTTCCACTCCTCTTGATCTCGTTGGGCGAGAACTGGAGAACTTGTCACAATGTCCACTTTTATTCCTCGAATGGCCAGAATTGTTGCAAACATGGCTAAAATACAGGACTTGCCCTCACCTGTGCCAATCTCTAGAAGACATCCTTTATTTTCTGTCAGCTGTGCCAGGAGGAGCAAAAGCAATGATGCTAGTTGTGTACGTCTTGGAAAAAAGCCTTGAATCTTAGTGTTGTCTTTTGTGATTGTTGAGCAGTCTTGCACTGCTTTTGACATTCCAATTGATACATCTTTTAAAATGTTGATATCTGGGTTTACAAGATTAAGAGATTTTATCTTGTTTTTCAAGTCGTTGATTTCTTCCTTGGTAAGGTCCACCAATTCATATTTTGGTAGTTCAGACTCTATGTATCTAAGCACATCTTTCAACACCACCAAGACTTTCTCTGGGCAGTTTGCTTCACGAAGTTCATTCACAATTGTATCAGCATCTTTTTCCTTGTCATTTTTTATTTGTTCTTGAAGAAACATTAAGGGGTTTTCATTCCTAAGAGCAGAGAGAACGAGGATGCAGTTCAGGTGGTAGGTTAGTGCTGTGTGAAGAACTGAATCGAGTTGATCGCATTTTATAGCCAGACTATTGCAAATGAAGAGCATTATTTCTGTTGGTGTCCAGATTCTGTTGAACAACATTTGACCTAAACATTTTTTACTTTGTGGTGAAAGCTCTGAAACCATGTCAAGTACATTTAATAAAATGTGTTCGGCTAAAGTTGGGTTGGTGGCATAAAGCTGCTCTACCAAGCCCAAATGAAAGTAGTACTTCTTCTCCCAGCCGAGCGGCTGATCTCCATCATCTTTAGCATCTTCAGTGCTGTTGTGCAGAATGAACTGTAGAGATGCCTCAAGAACTGTGAGCTGCTCAGTAAGAGACAGTTCATTGTATCCTATAGCACGATCAAATGTGAACTGAGACCATAATGACAGGTTGTTTTCTTTACAATATAGAACTGTAAATTCATTCTGGAGTGTCTTAATCCTATCCCAAATCTGATTCTTCTGTATGTCTTTGTCTTCTGTGATCTGATACTTTAACAAAAGCTCTTTGAATTTTTCTTCAACATCAATAACCTACATAAATACATTTGCAAAATAAAAATGGTGGTCTCAGTAAAGCAATATTTTGTAACATTCTGTATATACAGTATGGTGTTATTTAAGCCAATCTGAATTTAAATCATACCTCGTCCCTCTCGATCGCACCAGCATCATCTTCTATTTGCTGATGGAGAGCTTGTGTGCGTTCATGATGTTGCTCGTGACCTCTAAAGCTCTGTTTTTCACGGAGGCGCTCAGTTGCTCGAGAAAGCTTTTGTCTGGACGATTCACTTTCTCTCTCCAGCTCCTGTTGAATCCTATGCTCACGTTCCAAACGTACAAGACGTCTTGCCTCCTCTTCTTGCTGTCTCCGTTTTTCATCTTCTTCAATTTTCTCTGTTTAAAGACACCATCAGACAATGCACTGACTTTCACTATAGAGAACTTAACAAACCTCGTAGAAACCTAAGCAGAAAAACTGTTTAAAACAACAAAGAGAGAAATAAGATGTATTTCTCTACTAGCAGTATGAACAGTGTAGATGAGTTTGCTGTTGTTTAGCCTAAAGAAAATGTGGTAATATTGGATGCACTAATGCTTAAAGAGAGAAACACAGGAGTTACAGACTAAAATAAATACACTTTTGATTAGTAAACTAATAAAGATGACTTTGATGTGTCAGTGTTTTCATGCCTGTGTGATATTTTAACTAGAAATAGTCTGACTGGTTATGACAGCAGTGTTAAAAAGTTAAATACAGATATAATCATTCCTGGAATAGAATAGGACTGACGATATTTAGGCAAAATCACATGTCTGTTGGCATTGTGATTCTGTATGATTAAATTAAGTTAATATTAGTATAATAGCCTTTATGACAAATGTTACATGCAGAAACCGGTAAACAGGTCTCATCACATCCAGTTTAAGTCTTTTCTATGTGCTTCATTACATAAACAGCTGTTTTACTAAAAATGTTTGGAAATGAGCTACCAAATATGATCAGAATCGAAGCCCATCACAGAATTGATATATAAAAGATGTTATTGTTCTTTACATCACAGATATTTTAATATTAAAATACAATAAAACACCAAAAAATTGAAACAGCTAGCTAGATTATCTGATTAATTTAAAAATCCATAAATATAGCTGTTAGTTAATACTGCTGTTAACAGTTTTTCTGACAAGCGGATGTAACGATCTGTTCCCAATCAAAAGCTACTCTCGATGCTGTGTTTCAAAACGCTATGGGAACATTCTTTATTCGTCCGGTTGTGAAGCACGTGTGCCAAACACGCCCAAAATTGGCTTAAATAACCTCGGTGGGTGACGTATCAGCGACATCACCTCACACTACAATTTTTTATGGAAACACACTACAATTTTGTAATTGTTTTAATGGAAAAAGCTAATGGTTCATAATATTATTTTATTGCAAACCATTAGAATTTCTGTATGGTTTCTATTGTTGTTGTTTTTAAGCAGGGTTGTCACATTTATAATCTGATCTCTGTCATGATCCTGGTCACGTCGCGGCTTTGTGCCTGGTGTGGGTGTGAGTGTTTTGTTCTGTCGAGCACATGGTATGTTGTTTTGACAGTTTGCCATGTGCTCGGTGTCTGTCACTCGCCCCACCCCCATGTCTCCCAGTCAGGCTTTCCCCTCTCACCGGTTTCTCATTATCTCATCACTCTCACTCCTGTAGCTGCTCTCCGTATATTAGGGCCCTTATTATCATATTTTTCTCACACCTGTAGCTGCTTCCCGTATTTTAGATTTCCTATTTAATCTCTCTCGTTCTCTTGTCTTGTGTCAGACCGTTGCATGTTATAGCCAGTTCTGAATGCCACAGTCTAGTGTTTCTAGTTACTGTTCTTCCAAGTCTTAGCATTCCTAGTCTTAGTATACCTTGTCTCAGTATTGGATTACTCTCTCTTGCTATCGACTCCAGTGCCATAGTCTTTCTCTGTGAGCTCTCTTTTATGCCCAGCAGTGCTCGTTGGCGTCCCGGACCCCCCAGCTGTCGACATCCATCTCTCTAGATATCAATCTGTCATATACAGATATTTTCTGCTTCTTTATTCATCTATTCAAATATGGCATAAATTCCGTATTTATTGTATATAGAAAAAATATATCTAACATATTTTACACATTATCTTATTCTATCCTCAATGTATACAGTACACTCTGAAAGAATGCTGGGTAATTTCAACCCAACATTGGGTCAAAAATGGACAAACCCAACAATTGGGTTAAATTAACACAGCAAATGGTTTATATTCGACCAAATAATGGGTTAAAACAAACCAACATTTTAGGTTGAAACAACCCAGCATGTGTTAATTTAATGTATATTAACCATGGTGTGACCATGAAAAGGTTGAGATCCACTGGTCTAGAATATATTGTGTATTTGTGTATATATCAGGGATAGGCAACATCTGTGTCGTGATCCCGATAATGACAGGGCTTTGTGTCTGGTGTAGGTGTGTGTGTTTTGTTCTGTCGAGCACAAGGCATGTTGTTTTGACAGCTAGCCATGTGCTCGGTGTCTGCGTCACTCGCCCCCGTGTCCCGGTCCCTCATTATCTCATCACTCTCACACATGTAGCAATTCCCGTATCTTGGGTTTCCTATTTAATCCCCCTCGTTCTCTCGTCTTGTGTCAGAACGTTGCCTGTTATTGCCAGTGCTGACTGCCATAGTATAGTGATCCTTTTAGATTATTCTCTTGCTCTCGACTCCAGTGCCTTGCCTGTCTCTGTGAACTCTTTTCTGTGCCCAGTAGTGCTCGTTGGCATCCCGGACCTCCCAGCTGTCGACACCCAGGCACCTCTCCCCCAGTGGGTCTTCACCTCTCTGTACGAGTCCTCGACGGGTCGAGTCCTCTCCCCGTGTATTTTTCTCCCCTTATGGGTCAAGCTCTCCTCTTGTGGGTCAAGTTCTCCCCTGGTGGGTCAAGTCCTCTCTTTGAGTCTACGACGGGTCGAGTCTTCTCCCCGCGGATTTCTGCTGCCTGTGGTGCCATTTAATGGACTGAGTTTTGTTTTGTTTTATAATTTATCCTGAAGATTACTGCCTACTCCTGGTATATATTATCATAAAGATAATATTTGTCATTCATTTTATGTTTTTGCATATGTTTATAATATTTATATGTATAATGTGTATGTACAACAGAAAACAAAGTATATTCAGCTAGAGGTATGGTAAAATGGGGGGATTTTGTGGAAATTTAAAAAAAGTAATTGCAAACTGTATTTGCAATTGCGTTTTCTATTTGTGCATGTAAAAACTGTGACAATCCAAACACAAATGCAAACCATTTGCAGATCGTTCTTCCGGGGCTACCTTATATCGGTGTGTTCTATAAATAGTGTATATCAATGTATTTNGACACTGGTTTGGACCTGAGGACTCAGGTCCAAGAGAGGGAGGATACAGAGAGTGACGGTACAGAGAGTGACGGTAAAACAGACACTGAAATTGCCACTGGACAACACCAACAGCTCCAAATTATACACAAAACAGGTGATATCTTCACAAGCCCACACACAGAACCATTAGCTCACTGTGTAAGTGCTGATTGTGCATACGGGGCAGGTATTGCAAAGCAGTTTAAGGAAAAATTTGGAGTGGAAAAAGTAAAGTGTCAAAATAAAAAACCGGGTGAGTGTGCAGTAACCCAGGAGAGAGACAGGACTGTGTTTCACCTAATAACCAAAGAACAATGCACTGATTTACCAACGTATGACTGTTTCACAGAAAGCCTAAAACATATGAGAGATTGGTGTGTGGCTCATAGAGTAAGAAGTGTCTCAGTGCCCCGGCTGGGGTGCGGTCTAGACAAATTAGACTTCAAGAAAGTGCAAAAGATTCTGAGTGAAGTGTTCACAGACGTGGACATACAAATAACCATTTATTCCTTATAATCAAGTTTTCATTATTGTATGATTTTGAGTGTTGTTCAATGTTTTTCTCAATGTGTTTCAATTTTCAGGTTTGAAAGTGTATTTTTAAGAGTGTTATTAAGTTTTAAGAAGTGTTGATTTTGTAAAGATAACAAGAGCATTACTAGAGAGGGTGAATACAACAGCAACAAGATGAAATATTGAAAAGAAAGAATCTCCACCCCATACAGTATGCCCTTGTTATTAGGAGACCTTGTGGAACATGAGGAGGATGATGTGTGACCTCTCAAGAGGTCAAGAGAGGGAATTGTGGAAATATCATTCAGTTAGAAGTATGATTTAATTATCAATATAATCAATAAGTGTTGACGTGTTTTATTGAACCATAGGATAAAGGAACAATGCTGCATAATTAAAGCATTGTGCCATTGATGTCTTTACTGAAAATTACTCTGTAAGGTTTGAATTAACAAAGAAAGCTATCTCTGGGGAACACACCCTACAGTTGATGTAATCATAGGTTGCACAAGATGTTGTTCTGCATGATAAGTTGGGTTACAGGAACAAGTTGGTGAAATGGAGTCAGATGGACGTGGTACCTAATGATTGGTTGCTAGAGAGATAGAACCCAAGACAAAGGAGGAGTAAAGGATCGTGGCGTACAATGATTGGTTATCACCGGAGAAGAAGAACGACGATACATACATATAAATATTGTTGATTTGTACGCTTGTGGTGGTTGGCTTTTCGGATGGAGTGGTGATTTACTGGCAACCCAAAGCTTTGTTACTATCTTTTTACATCTGATAATAAAACCTCATATTACTTTTGAGCAAATTGTCTCTTCAAATTTTTGAACATGCAGGACTGCCTTAAAAGTCCAACACTTGCTATCGACTCCAGTGCCATAGTCTTTCTCTGTGAGCTCTCTTTTATGCCCAGCAGTGCTCGTTGGCGTCCCGGACCCCCCAGCTGTCGACATCCATCTCTCTAGATATCAATCTGTCATATACAGATATTTTCTGCTTCTTTATTCATCTATTCAAATATGGCATAAATTCCGTATTTATTGTATATAGAAAAAATATATCTAACATATTTTACACATTATCTTATTCTATCCTCAATGTATACAGTACACTCTGAAAGAATGCTGGGTAATTTCAACCCAACATTGGGTCAAAAATGGACAAACCCAACAATTGGGTTAAATTAACACAGCAAATGGTTTATATTCGACCAAATACTGGGTTAAAACAAACCAACATTTTAGGTTGAAACAACCCAGCATGTGTTAATTTAATTTATATTAACCATGGTGTGACCATGAAAAGGTTGAGATCCACTGGTCTAGAATTTATTGTGTATTTGTGTATATATCAGGGATAGGCAACATCTGTGTCGTGATCCCGATAATGTCAGGGCTTTGTGTCTGGTGTAGGTGTGTGTGTTTTGTTCTGTCGAGCACAAGGCATGTTGTTTTGACAGCTGGCCATGTGCTCGGTGTCTGCGTCACTCGCCCCCGTGTCCCGGTCCCTCATTATCTCATCACTCTCACACATGTAGCAATTCCCGTATCTTGGGTTTCCTATTTAATCCCCCTCGTTCTCTCGTCTTGTGTCAGAACGTTGCCTGTTATTGCCAGTGCTGACTGCCATAGTATAGTGATCCTTTTAGATTATTCTCTTGCTCTCGACTCCAGTGCCTTGCCTGTCTCTGTGAACTCTTTTCTGTGCCCAGTATTGCTCGTTGGCATCCCGGACCTCCCAGCTGTCGACACCCAGGCACCTCTCCCCCAGTGGGTCTTCACCTCTCTGTACGAGTCCTCGACGGGTCGAGTCCTCTCCCCGTGTATTTTTCTCCCCTTATGGGTCAAGCTCTCCCCTTGTGGGTCAAGTTCTCCCCTGGTGGGTCAAGTCCTCTCTTTGAGTCTACGACGGGTCGAGTCTTCTCCCCGCGGATTTCTGCTGCCTGTGGTGCCATTTAATGGACTGAGTTTTGTTTTGTTTTATAATTTATCCTGAAGATTACTGCCAACTCCTGGTATATATTATCATAAAGATAATATTTGTCATTCATTTTATGTTTTTGCATATGTTTATAATATTTATATGTATAATGTGTATGTACAACAGAAAACAAAGTATATTCAGCTAGAGGTATGGTAAAATGGGGGGATTTTGTGGAAATTTAAAAAAAGTAATTGCAAACTGTATTTGCAATTGCGTTTTCTATTTGTGCATGTAAAAACTGTGACAATCCAAACACAAATGCAAACCATTTGCAGATCGTTCTTCCGGGGCTACCTTATATCGGTGTGTTCTATAAATAGTGTATATCAATGTATTTATTGATTACTAAATACCACAAATCCACAAAAATCACCCATAAAGCACAAACTCCATGTCTGCACCCATTTACCCAAGCCAAGAGGAACTTGTAAAGTGATGTTATCAATTTTAATGTATGAAGTAAATATAATCACCACATTAAGTTAGGTACTCACTTTTTTGAGCGTGGAGCTTAAAAGTGATTTCAACTTTTAAATTAGTGTAACTCTGGAATGCTTTGGTCTAGAGACCTAATATTGGTCTTGTTTTAAAGAAGAGATTCTATACTTTATTGTAAAAGTGTCTGAAGTTGAAAAATGAAATACAAAAATAATAATTATAGCAGTTGAATTGTGTATTAAAAATAATAAAAAAATAAATAAACAATGTTTTGTTTTACTAAAACATCTTAAAAAAATGATCATCAAAAAAACGCCAGAAAATTAAAGACATACTTCTAATCAAGTTTTGTTTCAAATTTCAAGCTGATATCACAAAAAATGAGGTTTCTGGGATAATTTGAATCGTAACACCAACAACTGCCACTAGGTGGCATATAGGCTCCAATGGTTTACTGCATACAAATGACAAATTAATAAATTTCATCATTATTTATAAGAAGGACATTCTTGGAGCTTTCCAATGAAATGGAAGTTTTTTAGATTTATTTTTTAATTTACAATAAAATATGATTATGAATATGTAATTTTTATAATGGTACCCAATGGGCCCAGTGACATTTGAGATTTTTTTTACTCAAGCTTTTACGAAGTGATTTCTATTGCAAAACAATTCTGAAATATAAAATCTACATTCTTAGATCTTTCCAATGATATATAGTTTGTCAGGATTGAAATGGAATTATATTGCATAACTTCAGTGTTCCACTGAAACGGTGACATTTAGCAGCTTTTAATAGTTTTTATGCTCACTCTTGTTATAAATGAATAAATTACTACTCCTACATAATTTATTTTTGTAAAACACTGGTCAAATATGTATTCTAGAGTCTTAGACCTTTCCAATGATATATACTGTAGTTTGTCATGATTAGATAAGATTTTAGTTGTGAAAACTGAAGTAAACCTAGGTGTTCCACTATTGGAACAGTGACAGTAAAAGGGTTAATTCCATGGAGTGCAAAGCCTTTGATTGACTGCATTAATCTAGTCATGTCATGTCAGCTTTAATCCAAAACCTACATTCCCCACTCTTATCAGGATGGGAGCAATAATGATCACTCCTAAGAGCCAAACTCCATTCTGAGAAAGGGGTCATTGAACATTATATTATACCCAATGCTAAAGATATTACAGATCCCTGATCAGGCAAAAGCCTTACCTCATGCATGCAGCAGCAACGGTAATTACAGCAGCATCAACAGCAGCGTAGAAGATCTAGTCCGCAAAAACGAAGCCTATATACTGTATATTCTATTCTTATAATTTAAATGCTAAAACGCATTCAGAGAGTTCTCATGGCTGAACTAAAACTAATAAAAGCTAAAATAAAACGTATTATTTTCAAAAACCAAAAAAGAACACATACAGTACTGTAGCCCTTGTCACTCAACATGCCTGACCTGAATAATGGCCTTGTAAAAAATGAACACCAATTCCCAGAGCCACGCTCTGGAATCTAATAGAAAAAACTTTTCCAAAAGAGTGGAGCTTTCAATAATAGCAAAGGGGATATAAGTCTGGAGCTGGATGTTTAACAACATGTAATATTATATAGGGGTAATGGGACACATACTGTATACTTTTGGCTGCATAATGTAGTGCTGAACTTTGCAGGAACTTACTGTAGTTGGGACAGTAATGAACGATACCCTCAGAGGTGCAGTCCAACTGAATCTGGGAACGGTCGTAGGTTTCCCTTAAGATAAAGGAGGTGTCACCTTTAAAGGTGTTGAACTCATAGTTAAAGCTATCCCATGTGTTATCTTCATATCTGATGTAGATGTAGCGATGGATTAATTTCACTTCCGTATAGGTTGTTGTGCAGCCAGGATCGATGCGTGTATACTGAAGAGTAGAATTATACATCAATTTCCATTGTAAAACCAGTGTATAAATAAAACACAAATAACAGTCTGACGTTGTTATGAGATAATATGTCATGCTTTCTGTTATTAAATAGCAAGCAGATGACATGTTAACCATGAAATAAAAACTATTGACAGGCTTAATAATATGGAATTGCATAATTAATCTTGTGTAGTGAATGCACCAAAAGTTCTTACCCCTCTGTCCTGGGTGGCAAAGCGCCAGTTATAAGGAGTTTGATTCACAACGGAAACCTGGGCACCCATTATTTAGGATATTCTGTAACATTAAAACATTAAAAACTGGTCAGTATTTTAACTATTTAATAGTGACACAAGGTAGATTAAAAAGCATTAAATTACAACCTGCCAATTAAAGGACTGCAAAGGCTAGATAACCCTTAGAAATACATTACAACAGTACCTATGATCCCAGCAATTAGACAATGAGTTTTAGCTGCACCTTGTGTGTATATAATCTATTATAAAATGGTCAGTTCTGGTCATTGATTGTGATTGGTTCAGCCAAGTTCTAAGTCGTTATAAAATACCCCGATTTATAACTGCTGACCACATTACATAGCCTAAGTATCACTTAAGCATTCACAGTATATTATTTGCTGTGTATTTGCTGTATTTTATGAAAACTTGCTACGCATATGGAATATATATGATGTATATAATAATTCTTTGTTTTTACTTTTAATAAGAATGTAAGCTTACTTTTTTACAACATGAATGTGCTCGCATCATTTTCTTTGGTTTTGATAAAAAAAACTACAAGAACTGTCACTGTACTGTGATATCTGTTTTACAGATGCATAATGGAAATTTTCTGCTTTAGATAGATGCTTCATTCGTGCTGTTTTACTTGACCAAAAACTGAACACATCATTTCCCCTTATTTCATGTTTGCTACAATAATAAAATAGGAACCACGTACTTAATTAATATCCACAGTAGATTGTTCATGGGTACATTGTGATTGCAAAAATGTTGTGTATGTTCACGCTAAAATTGTTTATAAAATTGCAGGTTATGCATACCACTTTATATTAACATTTTAAAATATTTACAGTATAAATATATTTTTTAATTTCTTTATTCCCCAAACTTTGCATGTTATTCCCCTTTACCTACAGATATGTACTGTAGAGGTACATTATTGTTACAATTAGTTACGCTGTAAATTCTATTTAATTATGCGGTACATTGCGGGCTGTAATCTAAAGCGTTACTGACAATTCACCTGGAAAAGCACGCCCACACGTCCAGCGAGAGCGAGGAAAAGAGCACGGCTATGCGTTAACCAGCAGCGAGAGAAAGAGCACATCCTCGCGTCAACCAGCCAGCGTGAGAAAGAGCACGCCCATCAATGCGGTTCACTGGGTGATGGAAGTTTAGTTGTGTTTGTTTGCTCACTGCATTTCGGTGATGAATGTTATATAAACGATGGATATGACGCTGGATTTGGAGATCGTTTGAAACTGATAGATGGAGCGGTCCCAGCGCTAAAAGATGCTGGACATGAACTGCACGTTGTAAGTGAACTCATATGTCGTATGTTTTGTTGGCAATCGGTGCGTATGTACATAATGGAAAAACACAAACTTATAGTGAATCAACAGTTATGCAGGGATAGTGTGATGATGTTTTGTTTGCTCGTGCTGCACGCCTTCTGGAGCTTGACTTTTTTCTAAAATAATTGTACATCTGTATCTGTCTTTTGTAAATATGATCAAACTACCCAGCAAACAATGACCTGGCGGTCCACCGGCGGTTTTTGGGCGGCATAGATTCAGCGGCTTAACGCAGTATGACCACCGTCGGCACACTGTCGATAAGCCGATCAATGTAAAAATGCTGTCGGTCTGCCAGCTTTTTTTGGGTGGCACGCCACCAGCGGCTTGCCGCTGTTGGACCTCTGTTGGTACAACAGTGGCAAAATGATAGTGTTCTTCTAAGCTTACAGGACATTTTTATAAATACAGTCAAAGGCATCGATGGAATACTGGCTAAATTATTTAACAGGCAAATTTTAGTATATGTATATACATTTTTTTTAATAAAAAGGCTATTAATTTGCAATTTAATAATAATTTATAATATTTTAAATTGTTAAGTTTATGTATTAATCCCAGCTTGACGTGTATTAATGGGTGTGCGTTGCGCGCTGAATGTGTGTCACACACTGGAGCGGAGAAAAGTTACCATGGAAACTGGGCGGGACCAGGAACTGACAAGCAGCAAGTCTAAGCCAATGACAGCTGGCCTGTATGCATATCTAATGAGCTATCTCATGGCTGAATCCGGTCAGGTTGTTGCTTCAGGTAGGCCTAAATCCTGCAAGTAATAACTTGTTTTAGTTAAAAATATGTCAAATTGATTACTTGAAATGAATATGCTTACATTTTACTTTTGTATTATAAGCCCTTGCTTGCAGTTTAAGCGATTAGTCAGGACTAGTTGGACATTCCCGCTTAAAGTTTCCTGAGGTAATGTATTCAGGAAAAATATGGCAGAATTGGTCAATTAAATGATTAAAATGTAAATTAGGCATATTTAGATGTTTAAGTGTTACTATTTATAGGATGTCTAAACAGAAAACGTATGCGGAAATTTAAAAAAAGTAATTGCAAACTGTATTTGCAATTGCGTTTTCTATTTGTGCATGTAAAAACTGTGACAATCCAAACACAAATGCAAACCATTTGCAGATCGTTCTTCCGGGGCTACCTTATATCGGTGTGTTCTATAAATAGTGTATATCAATGTATTTATTGATTACTAAATACCACAAATCCACAAAATCACCCATAAAGCACAATCTAATAGAAAAAACTTTTCCAAAAGAGTGGAGCTTTCAATAAGAGCAAAGGGGATATAAGTCTGGAGCTGGATGTTTAACAACATGTAATATTATATAGGGGTAATGGGACACATACTGTATACTTTTGGCTGCATAATGTAGTGCTGAACTTTGCAGGAACTTACTGTAGTTGGGACAGTAATGAACGATACCCTCAGAGGTGCAGTCCAACTGAATCTGGGAACGGTCGTAGGTTTCCCTTAAGATAAAGGAGGTGTCACCTTTAAAGGTGTTGAACTCATAGTTAAAGCTATCCCATGTGTTATCTTCATATCTGATGTAGATGTAGCGATGGATTAATTTCACTTCCGTATAGGTTGTTGTGCAGCCAGGATCGAAGCGTGTATACTGAAGAGTAGAATTATACATCAATTTCCATTGTAAAACCAGTGTATAAATAAAACACAAATAACAGTCTGACGTTGTTATGAGATAATATGTCATGCTTTCTGTTATTAAATAGCAAGCAGATGACATGTTAACCATGAAATAAAAACTATTGACAGGCTTAATAATATGGAATTGCATAATTAATCTTGTGTAGTGAATGCACCAAAAGTTCTTACCCCTCTGTCCTGGGTGGCAAAGCGCCAGTTATAAGGAGTTTGATTCACAACGGAAACCTGGGCACCCATTATTTAGGATATTCTGTAACATTAAAACATTAAAAACTGGTCAGTATTTTAACTATTTAATAGTGACACAAGGTAGATTAAAAAGCATTAAATTACAACCTGCCAATTAAAGGACTGCAAAGGCTAGATAACCCTTAGAAATACATTACAACAGTACCTATGATCCCAGCAATTAGACAATGAGTTTTAGCTGCACCTTGTGTGTATATAATCTATTATAAAATGGTCAGTTCTGGTCATTGATTGTGATTGGTTCAGCCAAGTTCTAAGTCGTTATAAAATACCCCGATTTATAACTGCTGACCACATTACATAGCCTAAGTATCACTTAAGCATTCACAGTATATTATTTGCTGTGTATTTGCTGTATTTTATGAAAACTTGCTACGCATATGGAATATATATGATGTATATAATAATTCTTTGTTTTTACTTTTAATAAGAATGTAAGCTTACTTTTTTACAACATGAATGTGCTCGCATCATTTTCTTTGGTTTTGATAAAAAAAAACTACAAGAACTGTCACTGTACTGTGATATCTGTTTTACAGATGCATAATGGAAATTTTCTGCTTTAGATAGATGCTTCATTCGTGCTGTTTTACTTGAACAAAAACTGAACACATCATTTCCCCTTATTTCATGTTTGCTACAATAATAAAATAGGAACCACGTACTTAATTAATATCCACAGTAGATTGTTCATGGGTACATTGTGATTGCAAAAATGTTGTGTATGTTCACGCTAAAATTGTTTTTAAAATTGCAGGTTATGCATACCACTTTATATTAACATTTTAAAATATTTACAGTATAAATATATTTTTAAATTTCTTTATTCCCCAAACTTTGCATGTTATTCCCCTTTACCTACAGATATGTATTGTAGAGTACATTATTGTTACAATTAGTTACGCTGTAAATTCTATTTAATTATGCGGTACATTGCAGGCTGTAATCTAAAGCGTTACTGACAATTCACCTGGAAAAGCACGCCCACACGTCCAGCGAGAGCGAGGAAAAGAGCACGGCTATGCGTTAACCAGCAGCGAGAGAAAGAGCACATCCTCGCGTCAACCAGCCAGTGTGAGAAAGAGCACGCCCATCAATGCGGTTCACTGGGTGACGGAAGTTTAGTTGTGTTTGTTTGCTCACTGCATTTCGGTGATGAATGTTATATAAACGATGGATATGACGCTGGATTTGGAGATCGTTTGAAACTGATAGATGGAGCGGTCCCAGCGCTAAAAGATGCTGGACATGAACAGCACGTTGTAAGTGAACTCATATGTCGTATGTTTTGTTGGCAATCGGTGCGTATGTACATAATGGAAAAACACAAACTTATAGTGAATCAACAGTTATGCAGGGATAGTGTGATGATGTTTTGTTTGCTCGTGCTGCACGCCTTCTGGAGCTTGACTTTTTTCTAAAATAATTGTACATCTGTATCTGTCTTTTGTAAATATGATCAAACTACCCAGCAAACAATGACCTGGCGGTCCACCGGCGGTTTTTGGGCGGCATAGATTCAGCGGCTTAACGCAGTATGACCACCGTCGGCACACTGTCGATAAGCCGATCAATGTAAAAATGCTGTCGGTCTGCCAGCTTTTTTTGGGTGGCACGCCACCAGCGGCTTGCCGCTGTTGGACCTCTGTTGGTACAACAGTGGCAAAATGATAGTGTTCTTCTAAGCTTACAGGACATTTTTATAAATACAGTCAAAGGCATCGATGGAATACTGGCTAAATTATTTAACAGGCAAATTTTAGTATATGTATATACATTTTTTTAAATAAAAAGGCTATTAATTTGCAATTTAATAATAATTTATAATATTTTAAATTGTTAAGTTTATGTATTAATCCCAGCTTGACGTGTATTAATGGGTGTGCGTTGCGCGCTGAATGTGTGTCACACACTGGAGCGGAGAAAAGTTACCATGGAAACTGGGCGGGACCAGGAACTGACAAGCAGCAAGTCTAAGCCAATGACAGCTGGCCTGTATGCATATCTAATGAGCTATCTCATGGCTGAATCCGGTCAGGTAGTTGCTTCAGGTAGGCCTAAATCCTGCAAGTAATAACTTGTTTTAGTTAAAAATATGTCAAATTGATTACTTGAAATGAATATGCTTACATTTTACTTTTGTATTATAAGCCCTTGCTTGCAGTTTAAGCGATTAGTCAGGACTAGTTGGACATTCCCGCTTAAAGTTTCCTGAGGTAATGTATTCAGGAAAAATATGGCAGAATTGGTCAATTAAATGATTAAAATGTAAATTAGGCATATTTAGATGTTTAAGTGTTACTATTTATAGGATGTCTAAACAGAAAACTTATGCGGAAATTTAAAAAAAGTAATTGCAAACTGTATTTGCAATTGCGTTTTCTATTTGTGCATGTAAAAACTGTGACAATCCAAACACAAATGCAAACCATTTGCAGATCGTTCTTCCGGGGCTACCTTATATCGGTGTGTTCTATAAATAGTGTATATCAATGTATTTATTGATTACTAAATACCACAAATCCACAAAAATCACCCATAAAGCACAAACTCCATGTCTGCACCCATTTACCCAAGCCAAGAGGAACTTGTAAAGTGATGTTATCAATCTTAATGTATGAAGTAAATATAATCACCACATTAAGTTAGGTACTCACTTTTTTGAGCGTGGAGCTTAAAAGTGATTTCAACTTTTAAATTAGTGTAACTCTGGAATGCTTTGGTCTAGAGACCTAATCTTGGTCTTGTTTTAAAGAAGAGATTCTATACTTTATTGTAAAAGTGTCTGAAGTTGAAAAATGAAATACAAAAATAATAATTATAGCAGTTGAATTGTGTATTAAAAATAATAAAATAAATAAACAATGTTTTGTTTTACTAAAACATCTTAAAAACAATGATCATCAAAAAAACGCCAGAACATTAAAGACATACTTCTAATCAAGTTTTGTTTCAAATTTCTAGCTGATATCACAAAAAGTGAGGTTTCTGGGATAATTTGAATCGTAACACCAACAACTGCCACTAGGTGGCATATAGGCTCCAATGGTTTACTGCATACAAATGACAAATGAATAAATTTCATCATTATTTATAAGAAGGACATTCTTGGAGCTTTCCAATGAAATGGAAGTTTTTTAGATTTATTTTTTAATTTACAATAAAATATGATTATGAATATGTAATTTTTATAATGGTACCCAATGGGCCCAGTGACATTTGAGATTTTTTTTACTCAAGCTTTTACGAAGTGATTTCTATTGCAAAACAATTCTGAAATATAAAATCTACATTCTTAGATCTTTCCAATGATATATAGTTTGTCAGGATTAAAATGGAATTATATTGCATAACTTCAGTGTTCCACTGAAACGGTGACATTTAGCAGCTTTTAATAGTTTTTATGCTCACTCTTGTTATAAATGAATAAATTACTACTCCTACATAATTTATTTTTGTAAAACACTGGTCAAATATGTATTCTAGAGTCTTAGACCTTTCCAATGATATATACTGTAGTTTGTCATGATTAGATAAGATTTTAGTTGTGAAAACTGAAGTAAACCTAGGTGTTCCACTATTGGAACAGTGACAGTAAAAGGGTTAATTCCATGGAGTGCAAAGCCTTTGATTGACTGCATTAATCTAGTCAAGTCATGTCAACTTTAATCCAAAACCTACATTCCCCACTCTTATCAGGATGGGAGCAATAATGATCACTCCTAAGAGCCAAACTCCATTCTGAGAAAGGGGTCATTGAACATTATATTATACCCAATGCTAAAGACATTACAGATCCCTGATCAGGCAAAAGCCTTACCTCATGCATGCAGCAGCAACGGTAATAACAGCAGATTAACAGATTAAAATGTAAATTAGGCATATTTAGATGTTTAAGTGTTACTATTTATAGGATGTCTAAACAGAAAACGTATCAGTGGTCCTGCGCTTGTCGGAATTGCTTTTATTGATATTTTGTCTGAGGTCAATTTTCAGCTAAAAGTCATTAATTGTGTGTGGATGAGATGATTTTTGTTTTTATACAGTATTACATTAATGTCCCAGGTAGTTGCTTTAGTCAGGCCTACATAAAATGAGCCTTGATGACAGACTGATTAGCATTAGCCAATTTAAAACTGCTTTTAAGAGAGTTTGGTTGCTATGGGCGTGAAATGTCACCTGCCAATTGATAATACACTTAGGCACAAGTGAATCAAATCAACTACCGTGGCTTTATGATTTTCTATTGCAGAAATATAGATCTGGACAAATGGTTGCTAAAATAATGTGTTTGGTTGCTATGGGCATGGCTTGGTACCTGCCAATTGATAAAACTAAGCCACAAAATAAAACAAACAAACTTCCGTGTCTCTGCGGCATTCTAGTGCAGAGATATAGGTGTGGCTAAACTGTTGTTGAGCTAACTTTATTTGGTTGCTATGGGCGTTGCTTGGTACATTGCAATTGATAACACACTAAGCCACGAGGAAAACGAACCAACCCCTGTGCCTCTACGATGTTCTACTGCAGAGATATAGGTCTGGCTAAACAGTTGCTAAGCTAATCTGTTTGGTTGCTATGGGTGTGGAATGGTACATTGCAATTGATAACACACTAAGCAATGAGGAAAATGAACCAACCACCGTGTCTCTACGATGTTCTACTGCAGGTGTGGTTAAACGGTTGCTAAGATAATGTGTTTGGTTGCTATGGGCGTGGCTTGGTACCTGCCAATTGATAACACACTAAGCTACAAATAAAATGAACAAACTTCCGTGTCTCTACAACGTTCTAGTGCAGAGATATAGGTGTGGCTAAACCGTTGTTGAGCTAAATTTGTTTGGTTGCTATTGGCGTGGCTTGGCGCCTGTCAATTGATAACTCAATAAGCCACGAGGAAAACGAAGCAACCCCGGTGCCTCTACGATGTTCTACTGCAGAGATATAGGTCTGGCTGAATGGTTGCTAAGATAATCTGTTTGGTTGCTATGGGCGTGGCTTAGCAGCTTCCAATTGATAATACACTTAGGTACAAATAAATGAACCAACCCCCATATCTTTACCATGTTCTAGTGCAGATATATAGGTCTGACTAAACGGTTGCTAAGCTAATCTGTTTGTTTGAAGATCCTGAGAGACTGATTGGTTGCCTGAGTAAAATGTGGCAACCCCGTTGTCGCTATGGCACTGTGCTGCAAAGATGTGCATCTGGGTATTCCATAATGGGAGTCTATGCGATCGGTTGCTGTAAACTATTGCTATGGGTGTGACTTGATAGCTTAATGAGGATCCCGAAAGAATAATTTGTTATATAGGTTTGAAATGACAAGAGGTGAGTACATGTTTTTTTTTAGGTGAACTAGCCCTTTAAAAGTATTTTTATGAACCTCATGAGGAGAACTTATGCATATTGGTGTTGTCATCAAATTTCAATGAGGTGAAAAAGATGTGAATGGAATGCAGAAATCGTGTCATGGAGGGCTATATAGTTCCAAACATTGCACGGAAGCGCATTCATTTCAATGTTTCCCAAATACATTTGCTGGTAATTTGAAAAAATGTGTCTCTGTCCAACTGGTCTTTTATCATAAGGATGTTCAAAAATGTTTTTACTAAAACTTATTGCTTTTGTGTGTTTGTATGTGTGGTTCAATGATTTTCTATGAGAACAGCTCATTAAATGACAATGGTATCTACTGTTTCCCAACAGTTTGTTGCCTTGTTCATTGTTCGGTATTTTTTGTGGTATATTTGCTTGGAATCATTGATTAGTTATTGATAAATTACTTGTGCATTTTTATGTGAATGTCTTAAAATAATTTAACAGTGATTTTACTGATGATCATAGAAGCATAAAAAACATATGAATGCATGCATACTGTTAATGCATTGCACATTAAGCATTCTTCCTCGTGAAATTAAACTAATTAATATGATCTTTCTAACACTTACCAGATAAACTTTAAATGTAACCAACATAATAATCAGTGCAAATTCATTCAAAATGATTGACAATTTGCAATAATTGAGAACTTAATGAACCATACTGGTTGCCAGTATGAATGATATAAACCAATGCATGTGCTTCTATGGCATTCAGATTTGAAGATATCCCTCTTTGTGTTTGGGTTCTTAACACAACATATTAATCAATTAAATCAATTAAAAGAGCCAAAGAACAGTCCTTTACTGCCATCTTGTGGTTGTAATAGACGTGTATGAAAAAAGCCATTTAAATGAATGATAGTTCACCCTTTTGACTGTTATGAAGGCATACCTCTTCCGATGAGCATCACATTTTGCATGCTTGTTTTGTGATGATACATAAGATGTATAATAGTACTTAATGGCAAGTCAGTTGGATGATTTGTTAAGGTGTAGCAAGCTTTCAGGTATATTTTTCACGTTAACATAATAAAGGACCCTGTTATGTTCACACAAATGAAAAAGTTCAACATGTTTTTGATAATTATTGATCTAGAGAGTCCAGAGAATTGTCCTGTGGTGGAAAATGTGAAATTGATTAAAAAACCTAGGACTAGTTTGCAAAAGTATGTTTTTAACATCATCACCGATAACTCACGAACCGTTCGATTGACATCAATGGTTCAAGAGGCAAAGTTGTTCGTAATTAGGAGCGCTATCATATGATGTCAATTGTTTCTGTAAATATCAAATATCACGTGATACACAATTGTTTTAGGCAACAAAATATGCGTCGATTTTGCCATTTTTACTGTTATAGCGCCATCTAGTGTCCAAACGCCGCGGGCTTTTGTAGGTCACCTCGAAGTGATGGTATACACAAATATTCCAAGCCCCATGATAATATGTTGAGCCGTTCTCGAGTTATGGCCATTTTAATGTGATAGGCTCCGCCCATTTTACATTTTTGTGCCCCTAAGCGAATGTGAAAGGAAATTTCAACTTTTTTTCGATAATTATTTACATTCACTCTCCAAAGAAGTCATCTGCATTGGTTTGGTTCCGATCGGTCCAAAACCTAGGACTAGTTCGCGAAAGTAGGTTTTAGTATAATCGCCGATAACTCACGAACCGTTCGATTGACAGAATGATCTTCGATGTCTCGAAGAGGACCAGGGCTGCTAGGAAGCAGACGGTGCACGGCATCTCGGCGGCCAGAGGGCGGTCGAGTCGCAGCTGGGGAGGATATACATGATATCCTCTGTCTGCTCCTTTACTGTCGAGAACTGAGGCTCGACCGTATCACCAAACAGCGCCCCCTTGCGAGATGGGTGCGTCGAGAAAGCGGACTTTCTCGGCATTACTCATCTGTGCAAGGTTCAGCCAGCGGTCTCTCCTGGACCACAAGTGTGGACATCGCCCGACCCAGGGCTTATGCAGGAACTCCGCGCCGTCACCGACCTCGCTCTACGGGCGACCAAGGTGACCGCGCGGAGTTCCTGCATAAGCGCTGGGTCGGTCTTACCCTCATGGAGCTCTCTCAGCGCATTGGCCTGATGGACCTGCAGGATGGCCATAGCGTGGAGAGAGGGGACAGCTTGGCCCGCAACAGAGTAAGCTCTTCACACCTCAGATGCCGAAAAGCCTACGTGCTTTGGATGGGAGTCTAGATCGAGCCCCTGGGGGACATCGACGTATTCTCTAGCTGCCCCACCATCGAGGGAAGAAAGGGCGATGGAACTAGTTGACGTGTACTCGCTGAAGGGGGGGGCGTTCCAGGTCGTACTAAGTTCCTCATGCACTTCCGGGGGAACACGGCACTGGGGGCGAGTGCGACTTGGAGCCGCTCTCAAGCCCGAGGTTCCGTGTATCCAGCCACAAGCGTTGGGAGAGGCAGTGCGGTGCACCGCAACCCAATGCCGGCGGCCCGGGAAAGCATGGCTTACATTTCGATGTCCGCTTCTTCCTGAGCTCAACCCCTCGAGGGAGGGAGCTTCAAGGAATCGTCGGAGTCTGATGCCAGTAAGTCACCCTCCGATGCTGCAACAGACATCTCATCATCACGTCCCGTTTCCGATACGTGGTTGAGGAACAAGACGTGGGACCGTCTCGTGGGGAACGGTCAGACGAGCGAGACGAGGTGCGAATGGTCCACGAGCCAGTGGCTGACGGATTAGCGCTCACAGTAATCCTCATATCACCCTCGCTGCTCGCCGTAGCGGACGGCAGGGCCGTAGTCCTGCCGTCACGGAACGGGAAGCAGATGAGGTGGTGGCTGAGTCCGGTGGGAACACAGCCACCCGTGACACAATGTCTGAATCGTCAACCGCCCGCAGTGCGGGCAGGACGTATCCACAACATCTGCCCCAGCGTACTGGAAGCAGACATCGTGTCCGTCCCCCTCCTCAATGAGTGTGTTGCACCCACGAGAACAGCGGGACATGCCATGCTGGAGAAATTTGCTCTTTTAGAGAAAAAACTCGAACACTTCTGGATCCGCCGAGACGCCCAGGGGAAGCCGCCGAACCGGCAGTCTTGTAGTTGCTATTTGTAGCGAAGTCTGTTGATCATGAGCGAAGGCTCCGAAAAACAAAAGGTGAATGAATGAGGCACGCCGTCTCCCTTTTATAGCCAGATATCCGGGGACGGAGTTCGGCATGCAAATTTCATTCGCCAATTTCATTGGCCTTTTCTAAGAAGTCGGAAGCGATTGGTTCTCAGGGACGAACCCCATCTGTCGGCTCGACACAACGTCGAGAGACCGACAGAAAGGGAACCTCTTTCAAATATGCTGCCGCCTCTGATTGGAATCATCTGCAAAAGGGGATGAAGTTACAAAATTTGGTGTCTTATTATTGCTTTAAGTCCTTATTATGTAATCTAGAGAGCAACTTAACGGTGTGTAATTGTTTTTAACTGGTTATATTTTGGTTTTTGTAATGTATGTTGTAACTATGTTGTCTATTTGTATATGCAAACTCGGCTGCCTACCTTGGCCAGGACGCTCCTGGAAAAGAGATTTTTAATCTCAGTGAGTCCTTTCCTGGTTAAATAAAGGTATTAAATTACAGTGACACTACATTCAATGAAGGTAAAATAGTCAAAACACAATAATAGATCAATTAAATGGAGTCGGAATTTGGAATTGTAAAGTAGAACTGGATCCGGAAACGGAACCAGAACATTTCTTTCGATCCTATTCATAAGGCTTTCCCCTAAGGACTACGGACTTCCAGGAAACAATTCAAAGTGTGTACAGGGTTTTGGAAAGTGCTGCTTCATTTCTTGTCGATCACATGAATTCGATACAGGTTTTCACAAGAAATAAGGCTTGTTTGAGATGTGCCTCACCTCGCCTGAAATTTAGAGGACAGCAGAGCAGCCAGCAGCAGTAAAGGAGGTACTAAAAAAGAGCTTGTAGGACACTTCCCAAATCTCTCAGTCCAGTCGACCGCAAACATCAGCAAACTGCAGAGTTCGCGTTCTTTATGTGAGGAGAATACTTTTCACATAGGCGTGTTTTTTTCACATGTAAATAAAAATACTACTATAGTTAATGGACTTAAAATTATTTCGAGGAACAGCAACTTCGCCTGACCAAAGTCATTGAAGCCGGTGTTGTGCCTAGAGAAGCACCCCTGGCAAATTATGCTGCACCCTCAGCCTGCCCCTGTCTGCTTGGCTAATTCTAACCCCACACCTAATACGCCTATGCCACAAGTGTGATTTTTTCCCAAACCAGGGCTGCGTTCAGCCCCGACAAAACGTTGCAAAACATTTTTTAAACGGAAACAATGGTGCGGTTGAACACCCTGTTGTGATGACGCAAGAGTTAAACTATGGCAGCTGAGAAGGCCATTCTTAGTGTTCTTTTTCAAGAATTTTCGGAGCCTGAAGAAATCGTTATAAATGTGTTGAATACTGCAAAATACTTGTTTTCTAATATCTTCAATTGTTGCGTATACCGAGCTGCAGCGGACACATTTGTAAACGACTTAACTTGGACCCTTTGTGCGAGCTGTCTCTTTAATAACGCGTGGGTTATATATATGTTGCTGCTGATTGGGCTAACATTCTTGACACACCCACCAAACAAGAGAAAACGTATCTCAAACCCTGTTGCACACCGTTTCCAGGAAATGTGTCGTTCAACCCAGAAACCGTAGCAAAACGTTGTGCACCAGTTTGAGCTTGAACGTGCCCCAGTAAAGCGCGAACCACACCCCCGCCGCAGTGATTCGCGTATCTAGCGTTTTCATTGGTCAACTCTGCTCCAATACTGTAATATGTTGTATAAATGAAAACATAGAAAAGATTTAAGGGCTTCGAATATTATCTGCACATTAAAAATAGACAAGTAATCTGCACCATATCTATTTGTGTTTTTTGTTGTGTTTTCTTTATTTCCTGTGGTTGTTTTTGATAACTGTTTTTGGAATGTATTATTTCAATTATTAATGCTGTGTACTGATGTCCTTTATGTTCAATGTTATATTTCTTTAATTTTTATGTATGTTCATATGCAATGAATAAATGTAAAAAAATAAAGGCCATTTGGTGGATACGCCACTAAATCACTAACTGTCTACCGGTATCTGATTAGATTACAGAAAATGACAGAGGTAATATTAACTACTCCAGTGGTGCAGAGTGTAAAGTGTGTGTTATTGGTTGCTTTAACTCAACTCAACTTTATTTATATAGCGCTTTTTACAATTTTCATTGTTACAAAGCAGCTGTACATGAGACATATTGACTATAAGCAAAACAATTAAAGTTGTACCTGTAAAAACAAGAAAAAGATGAAAACACAGAAGACAGACATAGCCACATACAAAACATTCCATACACAGTATGCACAAGTCACATACTAACACACATAGACATAGACACACACACACGGATGCGCAGACACACGGATGCGCACGCACACACGCACGCACAGTGAGAGCACACATTTAAGATAAAGGAGAGAGAAGCACAGGTCAAATATAACAGACTATAAATTCCTGTATGCAATATTAATTAAGTTAAACTTTAAAATTCTAAAGCAGCCCCCCCGCCAGGCAAATAGTGCAAAAAAAACTAGAGACCCAGGTTCGAAACTGCCTTGGGCCAAATACTTTCCCCATGACATATCGGATCATAAAGGCATTTATTTTCAATAAAATAATAAAAATATTTGAAAAGTGGCTAACAAGTGTTTAATAATAAAGTGTGTGGTAAGGTTTTGGGGTAGGTAAGGGTTTATTATTATTATTATTATAAAAACTTGGCTTTTGCTGTCTTTTACTTAGGTGACTTTCACACTTGAAGTTTAGTTCGTAACGGGGCACGGTTCGCATGAACAATCGTTAATGTGAAAGCTGTCAAGCGAGCCCAGGTGCGCACCTGGCTACCGAACCCGAGACTACCTGAAGTAGGTGGTCTGACTTCGGTTGCTCTCGAACTGTGGCGCGGTTCGCATGAATATGAAAGCAACACGGACCCGGGTGCGCAATTGAGGAGGAAGTAAAGTGACCTGTGCATGCATTTAAGCCGATTACAATGTATTTCCTTCAATAAAACACATGTAAGAGATGATAGTGTTCACATAAGAGATCATCGTATTTCTGCGTTGTGAGTGGAATCAGAGCGGCAGGTCAATGGTAATCCACTGTTTCCTCAAAATAGTCTGTTTGCAAGCAGCAGAAAGCTGTCTGCATGCAACGCGCATACAGTAAACCCAAATGTCATTTACTCTGCTGCACATAATAGCACCAAATTAATAAAAACACAATATATTGATCCGTGTTCTGTTTTCTGTCATGCGGCGTGCACATTTTTGATAACGTAAGACGAACGCAAACGCACCAGGGTTTGACAGAATCAAGTTGAGTGTGAAACCAAACCAACCCTGTGGGGGGCGCTGGGAACAATCACACTCAACGAGCCCAATCTGAAAACGAACATAGTGTAGCATATAGTGCTAAAAAAATATGTAATTTGCACTTGGTGTAAATAGCATCCATCACACCACTGCCTTATTTTAATAACTGTTGTGTGTTTAAATGTTGGACCAGTTAAAACGTGGACAAACTATTGACAAACCATGGACAAACTCTCTTTCAGCGTTAAGTAGCAGGATGACTTGTACTTCTACAGAACTGGTTATCTCCCAGGTATTATTTCGGCACATATAGTTTATGCAAGGCGAATCAAACCAGAACCACCCAAGTGGCCAATCAGCGCTATAATGTAGCTGACCTATGAAATCGAAGCAACGTACAAACCAACAGACATGAAAAACACGTATTCTGCTATGCGCGCACAATTGGTGTGGAACGTGAATGTTCATTCCACTCCTATGGAAACTCATTTGCCGTTAATTAACCTCAGGTTCCATAGGAATGGACTGAAAATGCTCGCTCAGCGCAAGGGGAAACACACTGTTAGACAAATAACTGTGTTACTACTGTACATGTTATGAAACCTAAGAAACCTTCAAGTAAAAGACACATAGTACATGCAGATTAATCATATTTTGCTTTAATTAATGATACTAGACTTTAATCATGAGATAGTGAAACTATTTGAACCTTGAAAAAAATTGCAGAATAATGCACAAAGGTATCTCAGCTTTATAAGTGTTATCAAAGGGGCTCACTAACAAATATTGATGATAGGGTTTGACATATGAATACTGATATTCATTTACTTTTTTTCTAAACAAACTTGGCTATAGAAATATGCAAGTGTATATGAAAATGTTTGGAGAAAGATGCAAATAAACTTACACTTCATTAGCCCTTATATTCTGAATATGCCCATGCCTTTCAGCGTTCAATCGGTCCATTTAAACAATACTTGATTTTGAATTATGTTGTAATCATTCTATATAGTTGTAGACTACTTATGCCCTCAAAATACATTGTTCAGAATATATTTTAGATCAAATATTGCAATTTACAAGCCTAGTCTCTTGCTTCATTTTGTTTGAGCAATACCGCCACGCCATAGGTGGGGTAAAGCTCCAATGTGCTCCAATGTGCATGCACAAAATGACGTGTTAACACGTAATTTACGAGTTAACACATCGTTTTAAATTACACGTTAATGCGCAATTACGTGTTAACGCGTAATACGTGTTAATGCGTTAGTTTCACGTTTTGTCCCTGTTGGCATTCCATAGTTTCCTTCAGTCCCCAGTGGAACGTGATATCTTTGAGGGTGTACCAAAGAAACAAGGGGGCGGACATTATGCAAATGTGTAACGTGTCGACATCGACTCGTTATGGAAGTAACTAGATGACTCCAATCCTGGCATTCGCTGTAGGCCAGGAGAAGTGAATTCTTTTAGAGACGCTAACTCGCTTTATCGTGGACTTTCGGATTTGTAACTTTGCAGATTGTTTACACGTACTAACACACACTTACACACCAAAGGAGAGGTATAATGAGTGAAAGGAAAAGAGGGGCACTTTAACTGGTTTGGGGTAAAAAGTACTGCGCAGAGGTACTGCAGGTGGGGCGCGACGGTTCCTCCGAAACCCCAACCTTTGGAACTCGATTGCGAATGCACGGAGGAACGCGACTGCAAATTGACGGAGGGCAATGTTCCGTCTGGAGCTGCGCGCTTGAGCGGTCACGCAGACTCATTGTAGGTTCTGCGCAGTGCAATTTTAGGCTGCGCACAAAAGCTTAATATCTACAAAGTAGGCAAACGTCCACTCAGGAAGCAGCAGAAATAACCTCTACATCATCTTAAGAAACAGGTGTATAAATTATGTATGTTTATAAGTATATTATGTATTTATAATTATATTTCGCAGGATGCCTACCTGTCAAACCCATTGTAGCCTCGGACCTCCTTTTCCCATACCCATATTCTTGACTGCTCCTCTGTCACGCTTCAAGTGTAGGAAATGTCTTATTGGGCAATTAAACTGTGCTGAAATATTGGGATTATAACTCCTAGTCCTACTAAACCAATCTGTTTTTCAGACTGTAATTTCAGAATAAACGCAAGTCTCTCTCTCTCCCGATGAGTTCAGAGTGCGCGTGAAGGGAGTGGCATGCACATAAAGGGATTGGGAGCCAGTTCTTTAAATGGGTTTACAGGGGGGCGCAACATGAAAAGGTTGAGAACCACTGTCTTAGACAATTACATCATAAATAATTTTTGGTTGATGGTTGGTTTAATGGACATACACTGTAAAAAGTAATAACTGAATCTACTTAAGAGGATCTTGTAAATGTAACTGATTTTGTAAACTTTGTTGACTTTACTTGATTATGTTGTGTTAAATGAACTTTTAGGTGAGTGAGTCTTACTAAAGGCCTGTTTACCAAATATGGTGCCAAAGGTGTTATTAAAAGTAATACATTCCATAGTGAATACAACTAATATATATATATATATATATATATATACATACACATACACATACACATACACATACACACACACATGCAATGTATGTTCTGATTCTTGTCTTTCTCACAACCAACAACGAATTATCTTAAATAACAACCAATAGGATATAATCTTATTGCAAGCCCATAAGATCGATATACGTCTTCCTCATTGTATCAGACTTTAAATTTAATAGGGCCTCTGTAATTAAGTTCCAGTATAGAACGAAATGTATTGTACTATTTTTGTAACGTCTTCACGTTTTTGATCTAACGTGGCGGAGTCTATGCACGTGCGCATGCGCATGCGCACATGCTAACACAGGTAACCATAGCCGATGGAAGACAGCGAGGCAGAGACGAAGAACTTCAGGATCTGGCAGCACAATTAGGTATGGTGGTGACCTTCTCATGAATCTCATTCTAATCGTGTATTTAGTCGTCATTGTATTGAGCGTAATAAGTTAAGTAAAAAAGGATTACGCGGATAGATGAAGAGGCGTTAGTTTTCCGTCTAGTAATTTAACGTTACTCTCTAACCGACATTTGAAACCAGTGACTAACAAACTAAATTACAAACGTCGATTTTCACCCAATATTTGATTTTATGTACAGTTTGTAAACTATCCTAATCCGTGGTAAGTGTGTGCGGCATCAATATTGATATGTAAAAACCGCGCAGCTTACTTTGCACGTGATGCTATTTACGAATTATGATCGTTCCATTAATAAGTAATTATTCATTGTAATTATTTTTTCCTGTTTTGTTTTTTAAATTCTGACGACAGATGTTGAAACACAACAGTAGAAAAGAACTGATGGAGAGGGAACCTGCTGTGAAGGATACAGTGGAAAGGTGGCCAGCACTCTTTATGGAGAGTCAGGTTAGTAAATATTCTTGTATTGTATTGGGTTAATATTGTATCATTAACTTGTTCTATAGAAATAAAAGAGCATAAAATGTAATTTATACTTTTACATTTCAGTGAAAAATGAATGCTTAATTGCTGATTGTCACTTTTTTTTAGATTCTGGCAGAGTTCACTCTTATATCTGTCAAAGACCTACAAACCGAATTATTTCTAGAACTGGACCGTTGACATCTCAGAGCCAAAGGGGGAGACATTGGCTCTAAACTTAAGAAGATTCTGCAACAGAATTTCAACATTCAACATTGAAAATAATGTAAGCTCCACAGACTCCCAAGTTCTTTGCATTTGCAAGTGTTGTTTGCTCTGTGTTGTGTGTATGCTATTAAATAATAATTTTTCAAATAATTTTTCAGAAATCTGACATCATTGGGAGACGAACAGCAGTTCTTCATGGCCTTCCACTCCTCCTTGGAGAAGACCCCACTGATTTTTACAAGACATTAATTGTAAGTAGTTTTGTCTGTTTTGTTCTGGTATTATGGGGCTTTCGCACTGCAGGAACGATTTCATAGTTCCGGGATGATTTGGCAGAAGTACCTTCTTTTTGTTGTTTGCACCTCAGGAACCGGCCGGAATTTTAGTTTGGAGGAACACTTTAGCTCCTTCTCCTAGGCAGGATCTAAACCAGCAGGACGCGAACGAACTGTAACGTAAGCAAACGCTGACAGGCCAAACTTCTGTTGTTGGTTGTTTGTCGTTGTTCAACGGACGCGCTTAAATGACATCGCTGTCGACCAGCTACATCACTAAATAGTACCTTTTGCCGTTGCGAATGCGATTGAGGGAAAACTTAGTTCACGAACAAAAGCCACATTTACTCGTTCTGGAACTTTGCGTTTAGTAATGCAAATAGTTCTTGAACAAAGAATGGAATAAGGAAAAGAGAAATATGAATGAATTATTTAGAAGGGAAGAAAAAAATTAGATAAGGCATTAAGAAAATTAACGTAGAAGAGTAAAGAAAAGTTGGAATGAGGCTAGAAATTTAGACAAAAGAATAAAGACACAACTAAGATGGGAAAAAATAAGTCAAACAAACAACAGAAAAGAGGAGGAAAGTAAAAGAAAAGTAGGACAAAAGAAGGTTAGAAATGAAAGAAAGAAAAGGAAGTCAAATGTGTTATGGAGAATTAAAAACCACTCAAAATCATGCAGAACAAAATGTAAACGTTTAATAAATTATTTTACGAAATGCTACATTTATATCACTTTTCAAGTGTCAAATTAGCAGTTTCAGAAGAGGTTTCATTTTTATAGCTGGCCTTCAATTTCTATGATCTTTTTGTATATTTAACCCCTTAACATGCACCAGGCCCATGGGCAGGCCAGAAGGATCCAACAGAGTTTTGAGGTTTCATCACAAGCATTTTTAAATACTTTATATATTGGTTAAATATGTGCAAAACCCACATGCAGACGTTAAACATAACTAATGATTTATGGAAAAAAAATGAAAATGAACAAGTTTGGAGATTCCAGGTTTCTGTCGGACAGTGACTGTAGCGAGGAAGGCAGGGCGAGAGCCATGGGGCGGGTAAGGCGGGGCCGGCGGCGTAAGTGGCAACGAGTGTCAGCTGTGTGACCGCCGGTTCCCGCATGCCTCACAGGGGGAGCTCGGGAGCATAAGAGGACGAGCGACCGGACCATCGAGAGAGAGGACCCGGGCCCGGAAACAGTTAAGTTTGTTTATGTGTTCGTGTGGCCGGCAGTCGACCGTGAGGTGGCTGCCGGCCTGTTATTTGCTGTTTATTGTTTATTTATTTTTGAATTAAAGTTTATTGTTTGAATGATGCCGGTTCCCGCCTCCTTCCTTCCCTTCTATTGAACTTTGCTACAGTGACGATATGTTGTCTTAAAATATGTTGTTAATTATTTTGACTAAATTTTTGTTATGTCATTTTTAGGACTATAATGATGAAGGCAATTCAAGCGGCATATTCACATTGAACCCTAAGGACTGTGGAACCATACCTAACTCGCTGAAGCTTGACGCCACATCCACTGCCATCTTTTTGGAAGGTACAAGTCTAATGGATGAAATCTTACCCAAACCATGTGCCTCCTTTTTGGGCTCTTTTATGCTCTGAATTTAGAGTACTCTCCAGTAATGAAGAACAACTTTGATTTCATCCAGGGGGTGATTTTGTCACTCGGGCACAAGTCTCTGAAACTTAAAATACTATCTCTGAAACATATTCTAATGCAGTAACGTCACTTTTCTCTAATTGTACATTTAACGTTAAGTGTTTTGGTAATGTTTTATAGAAATAAATTACTTTGTTGTTGTGCCAACGATCTGTTGTCTGTCTTTGTATTAACAACTTAGAGGTTTGAGTACAACTTGCTTGAGAAAGTTAAGGTAATCAGTTTCCACACGTTTTTCTAGTAATTTCAACTAGTAGACATGTTGAAATAACTCTTTTATTTAAGTTCTCTGTGTTAAGCTTAAATTAAATCTGTAAGTTAGCTGAACTTGTTTTACTGAGTTTCCTTTACTCAAGTTTTCAGGTAATTTGTGCAAATACAGAAGTTAACTATACAAAGTTGTTTTCAACTTTCAACTTTTCAAAGTTTAATCAACTTAAAAATTATGAATGAATTTACTTGAAAATTCTGAGGTAATCAGTTTCTACAGGTTTTCTAAGTAAACTCAACTCATTACTTTTTACAGTGTATAACTTAAAAGTAGTTGGTAAACAGTATGCCAGCTTTACATTTCACTGCTAGCATATTTATATATAATATCAATTTATTATATTAGAGAAGGTAGAGTAGGAAACATTGCAACAGGAAGGATTTTGTGTACATTTACATTACATTTAGATTTAGTCATTTATCATACGCTTTTATCCAAAGCTACTTACAAATGAGGCAAACAAATGCAGCAATCACATCAGTTAAAAGTGCTGTTAGGTGCCAAGTAACAAGAATTTATCAGGGGGAGGGAGTGTAAATGCACAACAACATTCTAAATATTTTACATAAAAAACTGGAAAGACATTTAGTTGATCATTATTTTTATCAATTATATATATTAAATATTATTAGTAGCTGAAACTGACGCAGGACACATTCAGTGTCTGAATTGCCCAGTCAGACTGCATCCCCCCACCAAGGATATGATTTTAATTCAGATACAAAGTTACACATTATCACATCAAAAATTGTACTCACGTTATCCTTCAAGGCAAATACTATGAAAAACTCTTCTTGTATTCACATGAACACTCACTGGGGATGAGATTGAAGGAGTATCAGTAATCACCTCACATACACCAGGTGATCGAGTCCTGCGAAAATATCTGCTGTGGAGAAGTGACTATTTATTATTATGGTTGGAATGAGGAAGGGAGGGGGGAACCAATCACAAAAAATGTTCAGTTAAGCTTTACAAGTTATTCGTTGTGAAATCACACTCTTAACTGCGTGAGAAGAGGCTAATTGAGAACTGTCGTTAATACCGTTCATGAAAAGAAAGAATTTCACTGGAAAGGCAAAAGCAAAGTGTATTTTACGCTTACAAAATAATTCACAGGCTTCGTAAATATCACAATAACAAACGGCTAGGTTATATTGAACATACCAAAATAAATGCCTAAAAACGTTAATGTTAGGTAAAATGTACATCTATTATTTAAGTTTATTTCACTAAAAGCATTTAACCAACAAATGCTGTCGTATATATATATTTTTTCAGTTTAAAAAATAATAAGAAATCATAAGTAAGTTTCATTGTCACGTGAACACAATCCACAGCTGTGCACAGTAAAACTTTGCTGTAGTTTTGCAGCAGGTTTGCCACTTACTGTAGATTTAATTAGTTTCCTATTAGTACTGTTTTCAATTTGAGTAAAACTTTACTTTAACCAAAATTAAAACACTTTGATTTTTGAGATTCAAAATGAGCAAGAAGAGACTGGTGACTGGCATTAGCACAGCAACACTAAAAAATGACATTCTTCTTAAGCATTTTTGTCTTTTTAGTATTTTTAGTATTTTGTCTTATTTTAGAAAAATATTTGAAACTTGATGCATTTACATAACAGGAAAAGTGACCTAAGAAATGTTGTCTAAATGTTGTCTTGTTTCATGAAAGAAAATATAAGAAATAGGTATGTTTATGTTTAAAACAAAATTGTAAATTAAATCTGCAGTAAGTTGCAAAACTACAGCATGCACAAAATTAAATTTTCTGGGTTAAGTAAAAACTTTACAATGATTTACAAAAAAATTTTATAAAACATTTTTACACTTTGAATATTGAGTAATGTTTAAAGCTGTGAAATCTTTGACATAGGCCTACATTTACTCAGTTCATGGGGTATAAGTAAAAAAAAAAAAGTAGGTCTGAACAACTACATTTATTTATGTTTATTATTATGACAAATCAAAGTGAGTAAATATAATCAAATGTTACCCTCTGATGATACCCTGAGTAACTTAGATGTAACAAAAAAATAATGAAATCAAATGATAAACAAGTAACTGTATACATGTCATTTTATTTAAACATTCTGCTGAGGCAAGTCTGCTGAGGACAGTGATGTGGTTCCAGGCGCAGAGTTTTGTTTAAGCAGTGTTCATGACTGAATTAAAATTAAAAGAAAACAGTTGGTCCAACTTATGGTATTCAACTTAGTGAATTGTATAATTAAAACAATTTGATTGCAGGGTACACTAAATCAATATAGTTTTTAGTACAACTTTCATTAGAACTTGTCAAATAAAAAAAATGATGTACCATGTATTGAAAGCTGCCCATGACATTAAAGAATGCATAGGGGTTACAAAGGAGGTCATGTTTTGAAGGTAAAATGACATTGAAATGTCAGGTAAATGAATAATATGTCAGTTTAGCAAACTGCATTCTTTAAGTACTTATAGTACTTCTTGAGAAACTCATCTGATCAGTGGAACAATAGCCCCTGGCTCTCTGGGTGTTTCTGAATAAGTGTGGTAAAGGGACATTTCTTAGGAATGTTTTGAAGGTAAAATGACATTGAAATGTCATGTAAATGAATAATATGTCAGTTTAGCAACCTGCATTCTTTAAGCACTTATAGTACTTCTTGAGAAACTCATCTGATCAGCGGAACAATAGCCCCTGGCTCTCTGCATGGGTGTTTCTGAATAAGTGTGGTAAAGGGACGTTTCTTAGGAAAAATGACACATGTACAAAATATTGACATTTTGTGGTAGACTCTTACAAAAGTGCTACACTATACCATGAAAACCCTAATAAGCCGATTGTACCCAGTTCAAGGATTTAATTTCAATTTAATTGAATAATAATAGGGACACCAAAACTGTAACTTGATGCTCATATAGAAAAACAATTCAGTTCAATTCAATTCAATTTTATTTATATAGCGCTTTTCACAATGTGCATTGTTCCAAAGCAGCTTTACAGGAGCAAATAAGAAAAACACAGAAAGGTAAAACACAGCACAGTGCATGGTGTTTATAGACCAAGCAAGATCATTCTAATAAATAATATCTAATAAATAAAAAAATAAATAAATGCAGTCTCCCAGTGAGCATGCCAACACTGCACTGCTGTGGCGAGGAACCCAAACTCCAATGATGAATAAATGGAGAAAAAAAACCTCGGGAGAAACCAGGCTCAGCCGGGAGGGCCAGATCTCCTCTGACGTGTCATAGCTGCACTCAGTGACCCCGACCAAAGCCACCGAGCAACGTCCAAGAAGAACAGGGAGAGCCCACGAGCCGCGACCCAGGAAGCCCCACCCGCCGAAACAGTGCAGGTCCAACCCGGTCCCATTCCGCGATCAACAACAGACAACAGAGGAGCAACCAGGGAAAAATAGTAATGGCATAATTAACTTTATTCCTCTGTTGTCCAACATCGACCACAAAACAAGACCAACCAGACCAGACCCACACAGTCCCAACAAATGAAACGCCCCGAACCACAACCAACAAGCCCCCCCACTCCCTACAACACCCACCCAGCTACCTCCAATCAAAGTCACTGAGTGCAGCCATACTTCAAACTGCTGTCATGTGATGTAAGTTTAGCATTAAATACCAAGTATTGTAAATTTAGCATTTATGTGACAGGTAGTCCGTCTTTGCTCTCGGTTGGGGATGGAATTGTCTGAGCTGGGCCGGTCAGATGGTCGCCTTTTTCTTGGGTGGTGATGGAATTGCCTTGGATGGAGCTGGGATGGTCAGTCATCCGCAGGCTCTCGCAGGAGGATGGCACGGGATTTTCCGATGTAGCTGGCGTAATCTCTAGTTGGGGGTGGGCATATGACGTTCATCTGGGCCTGGCGGAATCTCTCCCTACCTCGGGATGGGCATCCCGAGGCGAGGGCAGAAAGAGAATAATTAGGTAGCTGCTGTTCATTAGCTATGTATTAGTGAATGCTTGGCTGAAAAGATGTGTCTTTAATCTAGATTTAATTGGGAGAGTGTGTCTGACCCTCGAATAGTATCGGGGAGGCTATTCCAGAGTTTAGGTGCTACGTATGAGAAAGCTCTACCCCCTTTGGTGGATTTAGTTATTCTAGGTGTTATCAAAAGTCTGGAGTTTTGAGATCTTAGAGAGCGTGATGGGTTGTAGTGTGGTAGAAGCTCTGTTATGTAGGTAGGGGCTAAACCGTTTAAGGCTTTATAAGTAATTAAAAGAACTTTAAAGTCAATACGATACTTAATGGGTAACCAGTGAAGGGTTGATAACATTGGGGTTATGTGATCGTATTTTCTGGACCTGGTTAGAACTCTGGCAGCTGCATTCTGAACTAACTGTAGTTTGTTTATTGATGCTGCAGGACAACCACTAAGCAGTGCATTACAGTAGTCAAGTCTTGAGGTCACAAATGCATGAATAAGCTTCTCTGCATCAGCCACACATAAAATATTTCGCAATTTGGCAACATTTCTAAGGTGGAAGAAGGCTGTTTTTGTGACATTTGAGATGTGATTTTTAAATGACAGGTTGCTGTCTAATATAACGCCGAGGTCTTTAACTGTATTTGTTGGAGTAACAGTGCAGCCTTCAATTTGCAGGTTATAATCCGAAATATTCTGCTCACGTGTCTTTGGTCCGATAAGTAATATTTCTGTTTTATTAGAATTTAAAAGAAGGAAATTACAAGTCATCCAATGCTTTATATCGTCAATGCACTCTGCCAATTTGGATAGTAGGAAGGAATCATCTGGTCTTGATGAGATATATAGCTGAGTATCATCTGCATAACAGTGGAAGCTAATTCCATGTTTTCTAATAATGTTTCCAAGGGGCAGCATGTATATGGAGAATAGCAAGGGTCCTAAAACCGATCCCTGAGGTAATCCATAATTTACTTGCGTTAGATTTGATGATTCCCCATTTAAATGGACAAATTGATGTCTGTCTGATAAGTAAGATCTGAACCATTGTAGTGCCTGTCCCTGAATACCGGTATAATTGTGTAAGCGATCTAGAAGTATTTTATGGTCTACAGTATCGAACGCAGCACTAAGGTCAAGCAGGACTAGGAGTGAGATGTTACCTTTATCTGATGCTATAAGCAGGTCGTTTGTAATTTTAACGAGCGCAGTTTCAGTACTATGATGCGGTCTAAAGCCTGACTGAATTTTTCGTGTATGTCATTATTTTGTAAGAAAGAGCACAACTGAGTGGACACTACTTTTTCTAGTATTTTAGACAGTAAGGGAGATTTGAAATCGGTCTATAGTTTCCTAGTTCATTGGGGTCTAAGTTTGGTTTCTTGATAAGAGGCTTAATGACGGCCAGTTTAAAGGGTCCTGGGACATGGCCTAGATAATTGACGAGTTGATAATGTTATAAATGGGCTTAATTGCAACGGGTAATAACTCTTTTAATAATTTAGTTGGTATGGGGTCTAATAAGCAGTTGTAGGTTTTGATGTTGCAATAAGTTTAATTAAATCTTCCTGTTTTATAGGTGAAAAACACTGTAGCCTTTCTTTTGGGGCGATGGTTGGTACTAATTATAGGACAGACTTGGAGGTTGAGTTTTTACTATTTTGTCTCGTATGTTTTAAAAATTCATGAAATCATTGCTACCAAGGTGCGGCGAATACCCAGGTCAGGTGAAGTCTGTTTATTTTTAGTTTAGCAACTGTACTAAATAAAAACCTTGGATTGTTTTTGTTAGTTTCTATGAGGTTACGGAGGTGCTCAGCCTTTGCTCTTTTAGTGCCTTTTTATAACAGTTTGCACTCTCTTTCCAGCAATTTTAAAGCCTCTAATTGGGTTTGTTTCCATTTGCGCTCCAGTTTACGTGTTTCTCTTTTAAGGGCGCGAGTGGTGCTATTGTACCATGGTGCTGCGTTTTTCTCATTAATCTTTTTTGACTTCATAGGTGCGACAGCTTCTAATGTATTAGAGAAAATAGTACCCAATTTGCTGGTCATGTCATCGAGCGATTCTGTATTTATTGGTATGGTTATTAAAGGAGTCAGATCTGGCAAGCTCTTTGCGAAACTATCTTTAGTAGTCGAGGTAATTGTTCTACCCTGTCGATAACGATTAAACGGCTGATTTCTGCAGTGCGCAGTGTACATGTTATAAGATAGTGATCAGTGACATCGTCGCTTTGAGGTATAATATCTATATTGGTTAGATCGGCCCGTGAGATATAATCAAGTCTAGTGTATGATTAAATCGATGAGTGGGTCCATTGATGTGTTGTGTTACTCCAAAAGAGTGTAATAGCTCTGTAAACGCCACTGCTAATGCATCGTTAGCACTATCTACGTGGATATTAAAGTCTCCGACAATTAGTACTTTATCAACGTTAACCAATAGGTCCGATAGGAAGTCCGCAAACTCTTTCAGAAAATCAGTGTAGGGACCAGGGGGTCTATACACTGTAGCCAAGTACAAGAAAGAATGATTTTTTACTTCAATTGGAACAATTATGTTCAACGCAAGCACTTGTTGCGACACCACCACCTCACCAACCGGACGTGGCTCATGCATATAACAGTAGCTTGGTGGGGTACACTCATTTAGACCGATAATAATCATTTGTTTAAGCCAGGTTTCGGTAAGCAAAGTATATCAAAACTGTTGTCTGTGATCATTTCATTTACAATAACTGCTTTTGAATTTAGTGATCTAATATTAAGTAGGCCGAACTTTATGAGTTTGTTTTGGTCGTTTATTACATTGTCCTCAGGTTTAATCACGATTAGATTTTTTCTCTGAGATTTGGCTATTTTGTTATTTTGTAGTATTATTCGGGGGACAGACACAGTCTCTATGCATTTGGAAGCAGTAACATTTATAACAGATGAGTGGGAGGAACACAGACTATGGTTAAAGTTTTGACTTACCGCTGGGAGACTAGTCAAGCGGTGCGTAGCGTCTTTGAGATGTTGTCAGACAGAAGAACCGCTCCGATGCTGCTGGGGTGCAGGCCGTCAGGGCGGAAGAGCCTAGGTCGCTCCCAGAACAGATCAAAATTATCAACAAAGAGCAGCTTCTGTTCAATACACCATGACATCAACCATTTATTTAGAGCAAATAGTCTACTGAACTTTTCATTCCCTCGTCGGTAGGTAGGAAGCGGCCCTGATACGATGATCCTCGCCGTGGGCGATGCGTTGCGTACCGTCTCGATCAGACTCCTGAAGTCCCTCTTCAGGATCTCCGACTGCCTCATCCTGACGTCATTCACCCCCGCGTGCAGCACGACAGCTCCGACGTTAGCATCGTCCTTCAGGATCGCAGGTACCTGCGCAGAGACATCAAGAACACGGGCGCCAGGAAAACAATGAGTGCGCACCTTACCTTTAGTGGAGGAAGCGCGACGTTCGGACGATTGAGTCTCCGATGACCACAGGTTGCATTTCGTCTCGCAGAGGGCGGCAAAGGGTTCCTGGTCGGGATCTCGAAGACCGGTGGCGCGGTTGGGTCATCGCTCCAGTCCTGCTCGCGCCTTTCGCCGTGGGTGTGCCGGTGCAGGAGTGAAGTTCATTTGGGCTGACCGTGTTCTCGAAGCTGGGCTCTGTGCAGAGAAACACGCGGAGTAGAAGGGAAGGAGTATTAAAATCGCGATGAAAACTTACCGCGGATTTGCGAGCGTCAGCTCTGGATGTTTCCAGCGCCGTTTTTCGTTCTTATTGGACCGAAAACTGCTATAAGTAACAACCAAGAATACTGTTTAACTATTGACGGATGTTCCATAAAACCCTCGTCGTCAGCAAAGAATCTTGGCGTTCTATTCGATAGTAATCTGTCATTTGAGAGCCACGTCGCCAACACCTGTAAAATTGCGTTTTTCCATTTTAAGAATATATCTAAACTACGTCATATGCTGTCAATGTCAGATGCAGAGAAGTTAATTCATGCATTCATGACATCAAGACTAGATACTGTAATGCACTGTTAGGTGGTTGCCCTGCAGGCTTATTACAAAAACTCCAATGGTCCAAAACGCGGCAGCTCGAGTTCTTACACGTACAAAAAAGTATGAACATATTAGCCCGTTCTGTCAACCTTGCACTGGTTACCTATAAAGCATCGCGTTAACTTTAAAATCTTGCTTATTACCTATAAAGCCTACATGGTTTAGCTCCTCAGTACTTGAATGAACTCCTTTTGTATTACAGTCCTTCACGTGCATTACGCTCTCAGGCGTCCTGTCAGTTGGTAATACCTAGAATTTTAAAATCAAGTGCAGGTGGTAGATCCTTTTCCTATCTAGCGCCTAAACTTTGGAATAGTCTTCCCTGCACTGTCCGGGAGGCAGACACACTCTGTCAGTTTAAATCTAGACTAAAAACGCATCTTTTTAATCTTGCATACACTACTCTTCCATAATATAAATCTTCGAGGGTTTAGGCTGCATTAGTTAGATCAACCGGAACCAAAAACACAACTGATGTACTTGTTGCATCAAAGAGTCAGAACAGTACTCTACTCTCAGCCAGTCTTGTCTCATTGTTCCAAGGTTACCACAGCGAGCAGGATGCAGTTCATGGCCTGACCTGATGGTAGAGCGGAGAATGGGAAGTGGGGACCTGAAAGAGCTGAGATGATAGAGCTGGATAAAGAAGGACGCGGTCCTGACATGGCTTCACCACAAAATTTCAAATGCTATTAGATTATTAATGATAATCTTAAACTATAATTTATTGTATTAGTAAGTTTATTTATTTTATTTAGCCTTGTTGTGCAAGCTCTCTGGAGCTTGTGCAGAGGCAGCAGCTTTTGCCAGAGGGGAACTGGATCCCCTGGTTGGGCCTGGGTTCTCCTGAGGTTTTTTTTCTCGATTAGAGTTTTGGGTTCCTCGCCACCGTTTGCATACTGTTTTTGCACTATTGCCTGCCGGGGGGGCTGCTTTAGAATTTTAAAGTTTTACTTAATTAATATTGCATATAGGAATTTATAGTCTGTTATATTTGACCTGTGCTTCTCTCTCCTTTATCCTAAATGTGTGCTCTCACTGAGCGTGTGTTGTGTCGTACTGTCTGTGTACGTACGTGTGTGTGCGTGCGCATCCGTGTGTGTGTGTCTCTATGTCTATGTGTGTTAGTACGTGTGCATATTGTGTGTGTGGAGTGTTTTGTATGTGGGTATGTCTGTCTTCTGTGTTTTCAACCTTTTCTTGTTTCTGCAGGTACAACTTTAATTATTTTGCTTATAGTCAATATGTCTCATGTACAGCTGCTTTGTAACAATGAAAATTGTAAAAAGCGCTATATAAATAAAGTTGAGTTGAGTTGAGTTGAGTTGAGTTCTCGCAGCCGTGTCTGCTTCTCTAGTAGATCCTGGATCTGCTTCTCCACAGCCTCCAGTTCCGACTGAAGTGCGAACGTTTCCTCATCTGCACTCAGAGGTACAAACACATCTGAAACATTAGCCATTAGTGATGTAATAATGAGAACAGTGTGTTAAGCAGTAAGCAGGCTGGTAATGCTAACAGCCTGAGGCTAATAGCGAATGATCCGATAAAAATAAATTATCTGTGCGTTTAAAGACGATTTTTGGTATGGGGTATACTTAAGGATATGTTTTACCCTCGGTGAATAACAATTTAAAACACAAGTCTTAAGATATAACAAGAATAAACGATGTATTAAGAATAAGTTTGAAAGAGCTCCGACTCAAACAACATTGTTACCTTGACTTAATGTTGCGCTTATTTAATGTATGATAATATGACACAAAGTATTGAATGGCTCTTCTGTGATTCTCCAAAGAAATAAACATGAAAATGCAATTTTGATATTTTCATTTTTTATGGAATGAAATATGAATAGGGTCCATGTTTGACAAAGCAAACTCAAATAAATGAAATTCTTGTTGGTAAACCTCATCAATAATAAAAAAGTCTTTCTGAATTGCTAAAACACTAAACCCCAGTGCCTGAAACACATATTCAGTGGACTAAACCCATTTGTTAAATTATTTGTCACACTTTTGTTAAAACCTTAAACAAGTTTAGGTAGTTGGACACATTTAGCAAATTTAATGCAAAACCCTAAACTCGTTCTTGCTCACTAAAACATATCAGACAAAAGTATTGGGACACTCCCTTCTAATAATGAACAGGTTTGACTAGTCATTTCCGTGAGTACAAATCTTAATGCTACAGCATAATGATATTCTAGGGAATTGTGTAATCCAGATCCAGTTTCCTCCCACTGCATTTTGATTGGTCGACAGATTCCTGCAGTAGTTTTTCTACAAGACAGGTCATACTTACTGGTGTTGTACCATTTCCTCATTGAGTTGTAACTAAACTAAACTTAAGTTATTCTTTAGATGGAAAAACAAACTTGATGAAAATAGACCTTAATTAATTTTTTTTTTATTATTGGGGGGGGGCGTTTTTTGCCTTTAACTCTCAACTCAACTTTATTTATATAGCGCTTTTTATAATTTCCATTGTTACAAAGCAGCTGTACATAAGACATATTGACTATAAGCAAAACAATTAAGGTTGTACCTGTAAAAACAAGAAAAAGGTGAAAACACAGAAGACAGACATACCCACATACAAAACACTCCACACACACAATATGCACACGTACTAACACACAGAGACATAGACATACACACACAGACGTGCACGCACACGTACATGTACACAGACAAGTACGCACACACATACGCACACACACACACACAGTGAGAGCACACATTTAAGATAAAGGAAAGAGAAGCACAGGTCAAATATAACAGACTATAAATTCCTATATGCAATATTAATTAAGTAAAACTTTAAAATTCTAATTCTAAAGCAGTAGACTTTAGTGAAATGCGCTGGTTTCTCTCGGCGTTCTGAGCTGGTTTGCGTGAGTCTCATCGACAAACAACTCAAGCACTCAAGCAGCTCCATCCAGCGCATTTACATTAAATGTGATTACTAGTGGATAATTTAACGCGCTTCAATGTCCAAGTGTATTCTTCCAAGTGTTTCATAGCAGACCTGTTGTTGTGCAGTTTCTGTTCATGTGTGCAAAGACATTTTAGAAATCTCGACCGGATAGTGTTTTACGGCAATGTCCCTAATAAAGAGTATGTAGACTATGTGTGGTAACCCTATCTACATACAGTTAGGGTGATATTAAATTACTAGATTGCCTTCTCTATGCAACTTTGTCAACCTCGTTTCGTTTGGTCACACCACAAGGTGTCCCTGTGGCTTTAAAGCTTCAGCACCGCTGCTCTGAGATCGATTGCTAATGTCTGAGGTGAAACACGCCCCCACTCATTAGCATACAGACAAAGAAATACATAAATAAATAAATGTAGAAATAAATAAATATAAAAAATAAATAAATGTACGAATAAATACATATATACATGAATAAATGTGGAAATAAATAAATGTATAAATAAATAAATGAAAAAATAAATACACATGAAAAAATATATATTTACCCATAAATAAGAAAATAAAAGTATAACTACTCATTTAATTTTGCTTTTTTACATTTCTTCATGGATTTATTTTTGTATTTATTTATTTTTAATTAAGTCAGGTCTGCAATGCCATAGGCTGATAGGAGTTTTGCTTACTCAAACATGTTCTGAGGGCAGAAAGAAAAATTATTGGTTCGCGGAGACAACCAATGACATCATAGAGGAGGCGGGACCAGAGGTGCAAAATTTGGAGGGGATATTCAAAAACACATCAACGGATATTAGCGAGTCGGAAGACATTTTTGCAAAGGTAAGTAGGCTACTGTGTTTTGTTGTTAAATGATTGCAAAGATTATCAGTAGTAGCATAACAGGTTATATTATAAAGATCACGTTTCAACTAGAAAAGCCTTCTTAACTAGCCAGTTGAGTTTATAATCTATACTTTATTAGTTGCTTTGTTTTGCACAAGACTGACACTACTATTGCGCGGCATTATTCATCACGTGCATTTAACGATTGTTCTATTAGTCCGCCGCGATAATGTTGATAATAGGGGTCATAGCCATAGTGTAATACTGCGAGCTCAGAAATCAGACGAACCTACAGCGGTTTCCGAATTTCCGTCATCCACAAAGTACACGTGTGTTATTCTCAGGGCAGGAGTCGTACAGGTCAGTTTTACATACAGTGTGCTGCTCTCAGGGCAGGAGCACTTAATAGGTTTGTATTACTGTTATTTTTACTGTAATATGTGCTTCAGTTGGGGCAGGATTACTCAATAGATTTATATCAGTGTGGTATTTTTGTACTGTATTGCTGCTCTAGGTGTAGGGCTAGACTAATGTGCTTTTTTTTCTTTAAACAAGGAACCTGTCATGGCTCTGCTTCATTTAGTCATGTTTTTCTTGGTCCTTTAGCAGAGCCATGACAAAGCCTTTGGTTATGTGTGGAGAGAAACATATTGTTGTCCTTTTGACAATAATATACGTTCTCTCCAGTGTCTCGTCATTGGCCCCGCCCCTCTCGTTTCCTTGTTATCTTTCCCTGAGTGTTTTATTACCCACACCTGCCCTGTGTCATTATCCCTTGTTTGTCTTTCCTATATACAGGTGCTGGTCAAATAATTAGAATATCATCAAAAAGTTGATTTATTTCACTAATTCCATTCAAAAAGTGAAACTTGTATATTATATTCATTCATTACACACAGACTGATATATTTCAAATGTTTATTTCTTTTAATTTGATGATTACAACTGACAACTAATGAAAATCCCAAATTCAGTATCTCAGAAAATTAGAATATTACTTAAGACCAATACAAAGAAAGGATTTTTAGAAATCTTGGCCAACTGAAAAGTATGAACATGAAAAGTATGAGCATGTACAGCACTCAATACTTAGTTGGGGCTCCTTTTGCCTGAATTACTGCAGCAATGCGGCGTGGCATGGAGTCGATCAGTCTGTGGCACTGCTCAGGTGTTATGAGAGGCCAGGTTGCTCTGATAGTGGCCTTCAGCTCTTCTGCATTGTTGGGTCTGGCATATCGCATCTTCCTCTTCACAATACCCCATAGATTTTCTATGGGGTTAAGGTCAGGCGAGTTTGCTGGCCAATTAAGAACAGGGATACCATGGTCCTTAAACCAGGTACTGGTAGCTTTGGCACTGTGTGCAGGTGCCAAGTCCTGTTGGAAAATGAAATCTGCATCTCCATAAAGTTGGTCAGCAGCAGGAAGCATGAAGTGCTCTAAAACTTCCTGGTATACGGCTGCGTTGACCTTGGACCTCAGAAAACACAGTGGACCAACACCAGCAGATGACATGGCACCCCAAACCATCACTGACTGTGGAAACTTTACACTGGACCTCAAGCAACGTGGATTCTGTGCCTCTCCTCTCTTCCTCCAGACTCTGGGACCCTGATTTCCAAAGGAAATGCAAAATTTACTTTCATCAGAGAACATAACTTTGGACCACTCAGCAGCAGTCCAGTCCTTTTTGTCTTTAGCCCAGGCGAGACGCTTCTGATGCTTCCTGCTGCTGACCAACTTTATGGAGATGCAGATTTCATTTTCCAACAGGACTTGGCACCTGCACACAGTGCCAAAGCTACCAGTACCTGGTTTAAGGACCATGGTATCCCTGTTCTTAATTGGCCAGCAAACTCGCCTGACCTTAACCCCATAGAAAATCTATGGGGTATTGTGAAGAGGAAGATGCGATATGCCAGACCCAACAATGCAGAAGAGCTGAAGGCCACTATCAGAGCAACCTGGGCTCTCATAACACCTGAGCAGTGCCACAGACTGATCGACTCCATGCCACGCCGCATTGCTGCAGTAATTCAGGCAAAAGGAGCCCCAACTAAGTATTGAGTGCTGTACATGCTCATACTTTTCATGTTCATACTTTTCAGTTGGCCAAGATTTCTAAAAATCCTTTCTTTGTATTGGTCTTAAGTAATATTCTAATTTTCTGAGATACTGAATTTGGGATTTTCATTAGTTGTCAGTTATAATCATCAAATTAAAAGAAATAAACATTTGAAATATATCAGTCTGTGTGTAATGAATGAATATAATATACAAGTTTCACTTTTTGAATGGAATTAGTGAAATAAATCAACTTTTTGATGATATTCTAATTATATGATCAGCACCTGTATACCCTCTTGTTTCTTTGTCCTGTGCTCGTGGATTGTCTTATGGATGTGCTATGTTTGGTGTGTTTCGTTTTGACCCCGCGTCTCAGCCTTGCCTTGTCCGTGAACCTGTTTTGTTAAGTGAGTTGTTTTAGTGTTCTTTGGTTTTTGTCTTGCCCCCTCGTGGGAAGTTTTTGTTTGTTGTATTTTCCTCAGTTTAGTTTTTCCCCATTGTGGGTGTTTTTGTTTCTGTTTTTGTTAAGAAATAAAGTCTTGTTTTTGTTAACCCCTTACTGCCTGCCTGCGCTTGGGTTCTTCCACGCACGATCGTGACAGAATCCACGAGCCAGAATTGAAACCAGCAGGCATAATGGAGGCAAGGCGATCCAGGCAGGCTCATCTCCTCTGCGGTCTGCGACAGGGCTACTCTGACGTCTTGGAGTTTGCCGACCGATTCTTCAAGACCGCAGGGGAGATGGTCCATGGTGAGATGGAGCAAATGGCAATGTTCAACGGCGGTCTGAACGAACCGCTGTCACGGGCAGAAATGAGGATGCTGAGACCGCTGGGCTTCACGGACATGATCAGGTACGCCATGAATCGGCCGGAGCCCAGGGTCTCAGTCCAGCCCAGTCTTTCTTACCCACTGCCCGTGATCCCGGAGGGTCGCGCTATACAGATCGGGGTTATCAGCACGACCGCTCCATCCATCTCTTCCCCGGCAGCTCCTCCTCCGCCCATCAGACTCCGTGGCCGGCGTAGACGAAGGGAGTCGTGGGACTCCCCGTCCGACTCCTCCAGTACGGAGCTAACCGGGCCCCCCATCGCTTCTCTCCAGCCGGCCACACGTCCTGTGGGCCGGGCCAAGAAGAAGAAGCCGAGGAGGGGAATGCTGAACCCTGCCCAGCCGGTGATCCAGCCGGCGTCCCAGCCTGTGATCCAGCCGGCGCCCAGTCCGGTGATCCAGCCGGCGCCCAGTCCGGTGATACGTCTGGTGTCCAGTCCCGTGTCCAGTCCAGTGTCGTGTCCTGTCCGGTGCAGCCGGCGTCTAGTACGGTGATCCAGCCGGCGTCTAGTCCGGTATCCAGTCTGGTGATCCCGCCGGCGTCCAGTCCGGTGATCCCGCCGGCGTCCAGTCCAGTGCAGCCGGCATGCAGTCCGGTGCAGCCAGCATCCAGTCCGGTGCAGCCGGCTTCCAGTCTGGTGATCCAGCCGGCCTTCCAGCCGGCCGCCCAGCCGGTACAGCAGCCGGCCTTCCGGCCGGCATCAAGCCCTGTCCAGCCGGCCTTCCAGCCGGTCCCCAGTCCGGCAGCCAAGCCGGTCCCAGGGAAACTCCCAGGGTCAAAGACTGTTCCCCCCAGGACTTCCCCCACAGAATCCCCCAGGACTCCGCGCCCTCGAGCGCAGCCAGGGATTAAGACTGTGCCTTCCCTGTACTCTTGTTTGGCCCCACCCCCCCCTCCCTTGTTTGTTATTTTTATTGTCGCACCCCAATCCTATTGTTGTTTTGTCTTGTCTGCCACTGATTTTGTTCTCCATGTTTTGTCTGTTCTTGTCTTTGTCTCAGTCGGTCTTGTCTCGTCCGTCTACCCCTTGGTGAGCACCTGGTGGTGCTCATTAAAGGGGGGGCTTCTGTCATGGCTTGCTTCATTTAGTCATGTTTTTCTTGGTCCTTTAGCAGAGCCATGACAAAGTCTTTGGTTATGTGTGGAGAGAAACATATTATTGTCCTTTTGACAATAATATACGTTCTCTCCAGTGTCTCGTCTCTGTTCCCGCCCCTCTCGTTTCTCGTAATCTTTCCCTGAGTGTTTTATTACCCACACCTGCCCTGTGTCATTATCCCTCGTTTGTCTTTCCTATATATACCCTCTTGTTTCTATGTCCTGTGCTCGTGGATTGTCTTATGGATGTGCTATGTTTGGTGTGTTTCGTTTTGACCCCGCGTCTCAGCCTTGCCTTGTCCGTGAACCTGTTTTGTTAAGTGAGTTGTTTTAGTGTTCTTTGGTTTTTGTCTTGCCCCCTAGTGGGAAGTTTTTGTTTGTTGTATTTTCCTCAGTTTAGTTTTTCCCCATTGTGGGTGTTTTTGTTTCTGTTTTTGTTAAGAAATAAAGTCTTGTTTTTGTTAACCCCTTACTGCCTGCCTGCGCTTGGGTTCTTCCACGCACGATCGTGACAGAACCACTGAGTACAAACACAATGAATGGTAAGCACATAAAATTATTTTCTTTTTTTGTATTTAAACTGTAAACCGTTCATTCACAGTTTGTATGTGTGTATGTAGAGAAATAAGCACAGTGGTATTTATATTCTAATCTGTACCCATATAGTTCTGCGATTTTTTTATTTCGGGACACTTAAGCTCTGATACCAAAATTGGGCCATATCCCATATACAGTATGTCAGCAGCTTTCAGTCCCTTCTGGGAAGCCAGGAACTTCCTGATGAGGTAAAAAAAATATTATATTTCATACATTTCACATACTGCATATTTATAAATATAAACTATTCTGTATTAATATATTTAATTTGACCTTTTTATATTATTATTTATTATTAATCTTTATTATTATTTATAACCTGGTCAGATCATGGATGCCATATTTCACCTGTTCAGCATGGTAATATAATATTATCTACCTATACATATTATGTCAGAAAAGTTAATTAAACTGATGGAATTAATTTTAACTACGTCAATTTTGAATACACAGCATTTCATTTGTAATTTAGAAGACACCAGGCTTAGTGGCAATCAATAGCCACACCTTAAACGATATTCTTGATGGGAAGGTCAGAGCAAGAAGTCATAGTTTTGTCAAAGTAGGAATTACTTTTATAGTGTCCTTTTTTTGTTGAGTGTGAATTGGATCTAGCATTTCTTGTTAATATACAAAGTAGTGTTGGAGTTCCTTTACATTGAAGTGCACATGGTTTACTAAAATTTGTTTTCCTATCCAAGATGTCAGTGTTTCATAGCCTTTTCTTTAATTTGCAGAATAACATTCTTAAAAAAGCAGAAGTTGTTATTGGTCCATACCTGGAGGGAGGGAATCACTGGACTTTCTTTGTAAGTTCCTCTTGTTCTAAGTTGAGAATTTTATTTTTATTTTATGTATTCAAAAATAAGTATTGTAGTCAATGGCAATGTGTGAAATACCAGAGCATTGCAAAATTTCAAGTGATACACGCAAACATCATCTTGCAGAGTTTGATACAAGTTGTTACCAGCTATTTCCATTTTTTTGTTTAGCACTGCAACATCGCTGGTAGAACAATAAACTACCTAAATTCTTTTGGTGAGCGGAAAGAGAGTTGTCAAAAATAGCTGACAATTGGGGGTATGTACATATAAAAGGTTTCTCTATTTCACTTTTTAACTATATTTCATCTAACCTGTCCTCTACATGTGGTATCCATCCTCACAGGATATTTGCCACAGCAAAGGGATGCCAGGGAACATGGGAATTTTGCACAAGGAAGGGGAGCATGACATTCAGAAAGATATAATTTCTTGTGGCATCTTAAAAAACATTAAAATGCCAAATTTTATTTTCTAAAGATTAATCTACATGCTGAAATATTAGTGATATATCTGTTATAAATATTTATAGGTAAATTGTTTCATTTACAGTACACATGTATTACACATAAATAATTGGATATTATGCACATGTAAACCCAGCCAACATTTTTTTGTGGGGCCAATGTAGGCCCCATATGGGCTTGAGGCATGGGCGCCAAGTGGGTTTGTCCACAGGTTCCATGTCGGCCCTATGTGAATTAGCCCATATGAATCCTACGTAGAATCTGAGTGGGGCCCATGTGGGACCCAAGTGGGCAACATGCATAAGCCCCGTATTGGTCCCACCATATAAAGCCCATGTGGATTAAACCAAGGTCCTGTATGTTTAATGGAGGAGCCCTCTGCATAGTGTATACTTGAGTGGTTCTAGATTATGTTTATGTTTAGATTATGGACAGTACAATTTTTGTTATAGCTAAATTGTAATTGACCTTTTCCATTCTTATGCTCTACCAAATACAATGCAATTTTTACTGATTAAATGAAAACTGCAGCATTTGTATGTTGCTTTCTTAGATGTTAGTCTTCAAAATGAATAATCTACTACTTTATATTTGCCTGTACATCATAAACATAATAGGTGCATTCTGAAAATGAAAAACACATGGATGTTCAATATCAAATTTATTATAATTTTCTGATCCTTAACACAGAATATTTAACTCAACCTTAAAAACAGTCTTAAATGTTAAATTCATTAAAAATAGTTTGATAGATTTCAGATTAGAAAGGGTACTTTAAAGTCAACTGAACAAAAAATATTTTGAAAGCTTAAACTGCTGACAGTCTGATGTTTTGTGCCAGACTGCGTTAAGGGCTCTTTTTCCACCCCTGTCTCTTGCTCCAGTGGTTTCAGTCCACACCTGTAACAGAAGAACACAAATACGGTTATTTGATATGTCCAGCATCACATAGTTTACAGCACAAATGAGTACTCTACATGCGATCAATTTAATGTCAAACAATTAAAAAATGCATCACCTCACAATAACAGAATTATTAGTTGACAAGTACAGTATATACTATATAATCTTATGAACAATCTGTTATGTGTAGTCTGCATAATGAAGGCAGTGATGCTGCGTCTATGTGCAGATCAATCATTTAACCCCCTGGGGTCCGAGTGGGTTTTAAATCCTGGAGAAATTTTGTCATGTCCTGAGATTTGTGCTTTTTAGTAATGCACCCATATTTTAATACATTGTTATAAGTGGTGGGACATTATCACGTCGTGCTGTCAATCACTCTCTGGTAACGTTACGCTGAGAACCCTCAAAGGCTTTTCATTTATAATTAGCACTACACGAACCAGAAATATCACGCAAACAAAGCAAATACAACAAATCCGTGTTATATAATGTACATTGTCAGTAAAAAAACAAGGTTCTTGAAGAACACATTAACGTATTTAAATTGTAATGGGAACTATCATTCTAGCACTACACAGGTTGCAGACAACGATAGCGCGGGCTGCATAAATCTGGTCTCGGAACAGATTACAATTTATGTCCTAAAGTTACATCGTTTCTGACATCAGCCTTTTGAGCTTTAGACGTCTGAGGAATTAAAAAGAATGGCATTAAATGGTTAAATATCGTAAATTAGTGTCACTCGTCATAGGCTGTGGTAAAGTCAATTCAATTTTACCTCAGGTGGAAAAATGGCAGGTAAATTACACGCAGGCTTACAAAATGCAAAAGAAAATGACGGTCAAAACAGGGTTCCCGGTGCTTGATAACACGGATAACAAAAACACGCTTAAGAAAATATGAGTTTTACCTTCTTATTTTTGATTACTTCCAGTCCCGACTCGATAAACTTGCTGCTCGGTGGAGTTGCCAGCGTATGGAATGCCAAAAGTGACAATATTAAAAATAAATAAATACAAAAATAAATACATGAAGAAATGTAAAAAAGCAAAAATAAATGAGTATTTATACTTTTATTTCCATATTTATGGGTAATTATATATTTTTTCGCGCTTATTTATTTTTTCATTTATTTATTTATACATTTATTTATTTCCACTTTTATTTATTTCCACATTTATTCATGTATATATGTATTTATTCCTACATTTATTTATTTATACATTTATTTATTTCCACTTTTATTTATTTCCACATTTATTCATGTATATATGTATTTATTCCTACATTTATTTATTTTTACATTTATTTATTTCTACATTTATTTATTTATGTATTTCTTTGTCTGTATGCTAATGAGTGGGGGCGTGTTTCACCTCAGACATTAGCGATCGATCTCAGAGAGGCGGTGCTGAAGCTTTGAGGCCACAGGGACACCTTGTGGTGTGATCAAATGAAACGAGGTTGACGAAGTTGCATAGAGAAGGCAATCTAGTCATTTAATATCACCCTAACTGTATGTAGATAGGGTTACCACACATAGCCTACATACTCTTTATTAGGGACATTGCCGTAAAACATTATTCGGTCGAGATTTCTAAAATGTCTTTGCACACATGAACAGAAACTGCACAACAACAGGTCTGCTATGAGACACTTGGAAGAATACACTTGGACATGGAAGCGCGTGAAATTATCCACTAGTGATCACATTTATTGTAAATGCGCTGGATGGAGCTGATAAGAACTTGAGTTGTTTGTCGATGAGACTCGCACAATCCAGCTCAGAACGCCGAGAGAAACCAGCGCATTTCACTGAAGTCTACGCAAGCATTATGATCAATGCGCTTGAAACGCGTCTGCAAATACAGTTTACATTCGCGTTTCCTAACTTTGCAATGCATAACATGTGGCATTTCGAATGCTTAAATTATAACGCATATTTCCATAGGAGTAATTTGCGGGTGGACGGGTGAGTCATGTCCCCACCACTTTTTGCCAAAGTCAATTTTGTTGCTTTGTAAGCAGAGGCAATTTCTAACAACTCCGCCCATCAGTTTCAGATTGGAATAGACAAAGTGTAAGAAACGCACGCGAACATCAACTTCTCCAGTGGTGTAGCACGTAGAGCGTCTGTTACCTACTTCATGTCGTCATACAGTTAGGACAGTGAAAGGAAGAAAATACTGATACAGGCCTATTGAATGAATTAACAAAAATATTCCAGAAACTCCATTTGCATTAAATACATAACAAAATCAGCCTAAATATCTGAGATATTTGTATGTTTAAAAGGATTATCAACCAATAATACCATATGTTTTGCCCATCTTAAACCTATGCCCATGTGGAGCCCATATCGCCCAGATAAAACCCATATGGGGCCCACACACAAATGTTCAAATGTACGCATTTAAAGGAGTTTAAAGGCATAATATGTATTTTAAGCATAAAATCCGTGTGCCCACATGCAGCCCATAAAGGTCCCATAAGGGCAAACCTATATGGCACCCACATTTGTAATCCCACATAGGGCCCATATATTTTGCCCTTTTTTATCCCATGCCCATGTGGAGCCCATGTCGCCCAGATATAACCCACATGGGGCCCACATACCAATGTTGGCTGGGAAAATATTCTAGAAATATGGATGCCATTTTGTAATGCCTGTTAAAGTGATAAATATGAAAATTCTGTCATCATTTTCTCAACCTCAAGTTGTTCCAATCCAGTATACATTTTTTTGTTTGTTCAACACAGGATTATAAGAATGTGTGTAAGCAGTGGTTTTGGGGAACCATTGAGCTCCGTAGTAGGAAAAAAATACTATGGAAATCAATGGTGCTATACAACTGTTTGGTTACAAACATTCTTCAAAACATTAATTTGTGTTCTACAGAACAATGAAATTTATACAGGTTTGAAACAACTTGAGGGTGGGTAAATGATGACTGAATTTTCATTTTTGGGCAGATGAATCCTTTAAACAGAACATAAAAACATTTGTCACCTTTTTGTAAGTTTGCAGAGGCCTTTCTCCGTGGGGACCAGGGGTATATTAACTGCCCTTCAGTTCATGAAGAAAGAGAAAGACTCGCAATTTTGCTCTTCACTTCACTTGGTAGGTACAATACAACTGTATACCTACAGTTTTCTGTTGATTTTGGTAATAAAACGTCTTGGTTACAGATGTAACCTCGGTTTCCTGAGGGAGGGACCGAGACGTTGTGTCGAACCGACAGAATGGGGTTTGTCTTGAGAACCTATCATCTTCTGAGTATTTAGAAAAGGCCAATGAAAATTGGAGAATGAAATTTGCATGCCAGGCCCCTCCCCAGATGTCCGGGTATAAGAGGGAAGCCGGCGTGCTCATTCATTCACCTTTGGTCTGAGGAGCCTAAAGCATCCTCCCCCGACCGCTGGGGTGGGCGGCCAGTGTTGTGGCATGAGGGACACAACGTCTCGTTCCCTCCNGAGCACAGCCACCCCTGTTGAAAAAAACTGTATAAGCTGGGTTAGGTATGTTTTGATGCTGGTTGGACCATCTTAAACCAGCTATGGACCGCACATGACCAGCTAAAGACCACTAAACCAGCACAAACCAGCATCAAAACATACCAAACACAGCATATGCTGGTTTTTTAACAGGGATGGCCTCCTGGCAAAGACTACACACTGGCTTGTTTCCATTAAGCACAAACATGTATTTGCTTTCCCATCCCTCTTGAAATAGCCTCCCCTCTGCATCAATTTTTCTTTGTTTGACACGATGTGTCAAATTAATATATATATTTATATACTCATATCACTCACTTATTACACCGCTCGTTGGTAATGCTTGATTCTGATTGGCCAGTCGCGACATTTGCAGGTTCGTTATTCCCAGATAACCTCTCAAAACTAATAACACAGGGTAACCCTGGACGCAACAAATCATTTTGACAGGTCTTTTTTGACAAATTAAATATAAATGTGTCTTTTAATAACAATATATGACATTATATTTACAAATTATTAAACCAAATTGAATGTTCTGACATTTGAACGTTGTTTCTTACCTGAAAACCGAAAGTAAACAGCTTTTCCTGTTAGGTCTCATTCAGTAAAAATGAGCTAATAAATATTTCAAATTCACATTTCATGTCAAGTTTTTTTCTCATGTGGCAAGTATCCCAGTAATAAGCGGATAATGTACAAGCATGCCGGCTGTTATCCAGAAATAAGCCCTCCAGTGTGAAACAAGAAACAACCTGATCGCACTGGAGGGGCTTATTATCTGGATATATACGGACACTGCCACCTACTGGCTAGATGTCGTCATCGCGCAGGTAATAAAGTTGAGTTGCATTTTCAGGTCGTGGACATAAAATGTATAATTAGTAAATACAATAATTTGTAATCGCTCGCATGAGCCACATAAAATGAGGGGGCGGGCCGGATTTGGCCCGCGGGCCTTGTATTTGACACATGTGGAACGTCAGGACATAGTAATGGGAAGCTTGGCGTGAGATATTAAAACGCTACTAAATCTGAAATGTATCTCAAGCTAGGATCTTGTTGCGTCCAGTCCACAACATTCTATTACAATATTCTGTATCCGTCAGCAGCACAAACTCAAGAGGAAGAAATCGTTCTCCATTTAGATTCTTCTGCAGTACCTGTAAAAAAATAAAGGTCCGTAGAATAAAACCGGATAAAATACTCTGACAGAAAAAACAAATACCGAGTTAGCATTTTCCTTAATATCCTATATAGAACTGTTCTCCATGAAATGCTAAAAATTCATCGTTAATGGCAGTGCAAAATGTAAATAAACAGGAGGAAACAAACTAAGTGAAAAACGAATAATGCCAGAAAATCCTCCCTTACAATATTACAAACAACCTACGAGATATCATTGTGCCTATTCTCTTACAGAATATTATCTTTACCGAATTACGCAGCCGTGCGTTCCGTGAAAACATGACATTTTACCTATGTCCAGCTAGAAAACATGTCACTTTCACGTAATAGATTAATGTGTAATTATTATGAGACGTCATATTATCCCTTTACTACGGTGGCGTATTGCTGCCACGTACATTTTATTTTTTCCACTCAATTATGTCGTTAAAACGAGATAATATGTCGTAAAAATGAGATAATATGTCGTTTTAATGACATATCTCATTAAAATGACATATTATTTCGTTTAAACGACATATTATCTCGTTTTAACGACAAAGAATACAGTACAATTTACGTCGGCACTTCGAAACCAAACACGGAGCAAAGTATGCTAACCTTAGCCACCTAGAAAAGCAACAAAAGGTACAAGACTTGAAAAAAACTTACATTTTTGGCAGAATTTGTTTGCAAATGTTTCTGCAAAAAGTGATGCAGCCATGAAAGCCAGCTTTATTGTGGCTGAAGAAATCGCCCGAGTTACCAAGTGTTTTTCAGAAGGTACATTTTTAAAGCAGTGTATGCTGAAGATATGTGAGCAAGTGTGCCCTGACCACAAAGGCCTTTAAAAATGTTAGCTTGTCAAGAAACACTATGTAGACCGACTATGTGTTCATACAGAAACATATCTTTTTTTTTTTTTAATAAACTGTACAATAGTTGTACACTTGAATACACTTTATTTTACTGGTCTTTTACTGTCAAAACTAGGTATTATTTGAGTTATTACCAAAAGGAGTAATTAATTGCGGATGTAATTATGCAGTGTGATAAAAGAGTGGATACATTTATATAGTCTTACAGTTACAACCGGCCCTTTGAGAGCAACCATAATACTGATGTGGCCCGGGATGAAATCGAGTTTGACACCCCTGGTCTAGTTCATCAACGAGGAATAGCACTCAGCTACCACAGTGACGACCGGACCATATTCGTTGCCACGACGTACCAAATAACGTTTATGGGACGTGACGAGTACATCCCAACAACCAAACAGTTAAAATCGTTTTTATAATTGTATTTAAGCACATCGTCCCTCGCATGGAGGATTAAATTAATTTGTGATTTAATCTGTGCATTAAAGATTCAATTTTATGCATAATTTAAATAATTTTCTAGTTAAATATGTATTATACAAAATATGACGATTGTTAAAACTTAACACAGCACTTTACATCAGCATCAGACACTTTATTCAGATAGGCTGCTGAAGTAAATGACATAAATAACCAAAGACTTCAACACAATGTAGAGGATTCAAAGCAGATATTTATTGACAAAGATTAATAAATATTATCTTTAAGCTTAATATTACATTCTTGTTTTACCACAAGTTTAGCAGGATGTCCGTTTTTTAGATACAACTATCAAAAGCTTCTTCAGTCACACTCGCAAACATCAGGGTCCGTTCATTTAAATGCGCCAAATCGATTGAAAATCATTCAAATATGTGTTTACTCTCACATCTGTGAGGTATAAAGAAAAAAAGTTAAATAACCGTTAATGTTTTAATGATGCCAGAGTGTGGATCTTTGCAGCGCGCACATTAAATAAATAGGAACAGTTTTAATTGTTTTTATCTTATTAAACTCCAGTTTAATAGCTAGCTCAGTTAATAGCATCAGTTCATTTAATGAACCATCTCGTCAAAAAACTGAATTAATTTACCGAATTCATGCAATTCCGTTTGAATTGTCTATTAACGAAACCAGAGAAACATATGTTGTTTAAAATGATATAATATCTCGTTAAAACGGGAAAAATATGACGTTTACACAAGAAAATTATTTTGTTTTAACGACATATTATCTCGTTTTAACGACATAATTGAGTGGAAAAAATAAAATGTACGTGGCAGCAATACGCCACCGTACGAATCCGCTAAACTCACAATTCTAAATTTCCACATATCAGATCTGCTTCCATTTGTTTTTAAACTATATCATGTTTTCATTAATAGATCATTTAAAGCATGTTGTGCTTTATTATATGTAAGGATGGCTGTTGCCGTACGTAATTAAACGTATTAATTTGTGATAAAATAAAAACTACTGAAACGAATGTGTTTTCCCCATGTTAAAAATTTGTGTTTGACACAGATTACCTGTTGTTGGGTCAAGGATTGAGACGTTTGGGAACCCCCTGCTAATAAGGACAAACATTCAAGTTAGTTATACAGGGGAAACAGATGGAAAAATAATATCTTTAAAAAAATCTTATTTTCACTTATTATACAGGCATTGACAGATAGGCTTGAAATATACAACAAACTTTCTAAATTTTGTTTTGAACTCATGAAACTACAAAGTTGTGACTTTTTCCATTTATTGGAGTTTTCTATCAAGTATCAAAATGTAATTAATCTTGCAATAGACGATAGCAACGGCATGTCGAGAACAATAAGGACGAATATATAGCATCAAAGTGCAATTAAGCGCAAAATGTTTGGTACATGTATGACTTGAACAGCCATTTTCAAATATTTTCATCGTTTATTACAAATAAATACCTTTACAATCTGATATGTGACAGGGAAAAAGTTCAGCGGACAGCAGTCCCGAACCCACGACGACATGAAGTAGGTAACACATGCTTTACGCTCTACGCCACTGGAGAAGTTGATGTTCGTGTGCGTTTCTTACACTTTGTCTATTCCAATCTGAAACTGATGGGCGGAGTTGTTAGAAATTGCCTCTGCTTACAAAGCAACGGTAAATAGACACTCCGTATTTTTTATTTCTTCCAATAAGTGGTGGGGACAAAATTGACTTTGGCAAAAAGTGGTGGGGACATGACCCACCCGTCCACCCGCAAATTACGCCTATGGAAATATGCGTTATAATTTAAGCATTCGAAATGCCACGTGTTATGCATTGCAAAGTTAGGAAACGCGAATGTAAACTGTATTTGCAGACGCGTTTCAAACGCATTGATCATAATGCTTGCGTAGACTTCAGTGAAATGCGCTGGTTTCTCTCGGCGTTCTGAGCTGGTTTGTGCGAGTCTCATCGACAAACAACTCAAGCTCTTATCAGCTCCATCCAGCGCATTTACAATAAATGTGATTACTAGTGGTTAATTTCACGTGCTTCCATGTCCAAGTGTATTCTTCCAAGTGTCTCATAGCAGACCTGTTGTTGTGCAGTTTCTGTTCATGTGTGCAAAGACATTTTAGAAATCTCGACTGGATAATGTTTTATTGCAATGTCCCTAGTAAAGAGTATGTAGGCTATGTGTGGTAACCCTATCTACATACAGTTAGGGTGATATTAAATGACTAGATGGCCTTCTCTATGCAACTTCGTCAACCTCGTTTCGTTTGGTCACACCACAAGGTGTCACTGTGGCTTTAAAGCTTCAGCACCGCCGCTCTGAGATCGATTGCTAATGTCTGAGGTGAAACACGCCCCCACTCATTAGCATACAGACAAAGAAATACATAAATAAATAAATGTAGAAATAAATAAATGTAAAAATAAATAAATGTAGGAATAAATACATATATACATGAATAAAAGTGGAAATAAATAAATGTATAAATAAATAAATGAAAAAATAAACAAGCGTGAAAAAATATATAATTACCCATAAATAAGGAAATAAAAGTATAAATACTCATTTATGTTTGCTTTTTTACATTTCTTCATGGATTTATTTTTGTATTTATTTGTTTTTAATTAAGTCAATTCTGGAATTCCATACAGACGTTGCTTACTAAA